>NC_134559.1:28261526-28459381 GCF_025594145.1 Primulina tabacum | reverse complement strand
TAATTGTTTTAATGAGTAACCGTCTCCGGAGTAATCTGCGTCATACCCTTCCGCACAGAACCGGCTCAACAACAAAAATCGATAAATGTTCCCAGAAAATAGAAAAAAAATAAGAAGAAGTAAATAACGAATGTAAAGCTATTATGCCTGGGATACGAAAAAATGGAACCATCGAATTTCGAATTCCTAAGCTGATTTCTCGAGGAAACGAAAGCTTAACAGAAGCGGTAAATCGCAAAATTGGAGGGTCTTAGAGAAGGAATTCGGCTAAAATCTCGTCAGCTCATTGCGTAGTAATGAGTCTCGTCCGTTTGCCCGTTTACAATCAAATTAGCCTAGAATTTTGTCCAAATCCGGCAGTTCCTGAGCTTTTTTCATTTCACATGTCTTATCTGGTCCCGATCGAGATTCAGATGATTTGAGCCGAAAATCGTCTGTCAAAAAGTAATCAAAAATAGAAAAACACGAAAAGGTGTGCAAAACTAGGACTTCACAGGGGGTCCCCATCCTATTACTGCCTCTCAGCCTGAGCTACTTTCATTTCACATGTCTTATCTGGTCCCAATCGAGATTCAGATGATTTGAGCCGAAAATCTTCTGTCAACAAGTAATCAAAAATAGAAAAACACGAAAAGGGGTGCAAAACGAGGACTTCACAGGGGGTCACCCATCCAAGTACTGCTCTCGTCCAGGCACGCTTAACTTCGAAGCTTTTATGGGATCCGGTGTATTAGTGCTGGTATGATCGCACCCGACATTGAGTGGGATGTTTATTCTAATATCCCTCGAGTACGTGTGGAGCGGGCGGCGATGGACTACACGCGGCACTGCTCTCGCCCAATCATAACAATGAAGTTAAGCGTTCTGGCGTGATGGCAGAGCTAGGATGGGTGACCTCCCTGGGAAGACCATGTGTCGCGACCGTTTACGTAAATTATGGATAAAACAGTCGAAATAATACGTAAATTATGGATAAAACAGTCGAAATACTTGTTTTTAATGAGTTAACAGTCTCCGGAGTAATCTGCGTCATACCCTTCCGCACAGAACCGTCTCACGACAACAAAAATCGATAAATGTTCCCAGAAAATAGAAAAAAAATAAGAAGAAGGAAATAACGAATGTAAAGCTATTATTATGCCTGGGATACGATAAAATGGAACCGGAATCGAATTTCGAACTTCCTAAGCGGATTTCTCGAGGAAACGATAGCGTAACAGAAGCGGTAAATCGCAAATTAGAGGGTTTTAAAGAAGGAATTCGGCTAAAATCTCGCTAGCTCATTGCGAAGTAATGTGTATCGTTCGTTTGCCCGTTTACAATCAAATTAGGCTACAATTTAGTCCAAATCCGGCAGTGCCCGAGCTACGTTGATTTCACATGTCTTATCTGGTCCCGATCGTGATTCAGATGATTTGAGCCGAAAATCGTCTGTCAACTAATAATCAATCAAAAATAGAAAAACACAAAAATGGGTGCAACACGAGGACTTCGCAGGGGGTCATCCATCCTAGTACTTCTCTCGCCCAAGCACGCTTAACTTCGGAGTTCTGATGGGATCCGGTACATTAGTGCTGGTATTATCGCACCCAACATTGAGTGCGATGTTTATTCTTATATCCTCTAGTACGTGTGGAGCGGGCGACGATGGACAACACGCGGCACTGCTCTCGCCCAATCATAACCATGAAGTTAAGCGTTCTGGCGCGATGGCAGAGCTAGGATGGGCGACCTCCCTGGGAAGACCTCGTGTCGCGACAGTTTACGTAAATTATGGATAAAACAGTTGAAATAATTGTTTTTAATGAGTTAACCTTCTTCGGAGTAATCTGCGTCGTACCCTTCCGCACAAAACCGCCTCACGACAACAAAAATCGCAAAATATTCCCAGAAAATAGAAAAAAAAATAAGAAGAAGGAAATAGCGAATGTAAAGCTATTATTATGCCTGGGATACGATAAAATGGAACCGGAATCGAATTTCGAACTTCCTAAGCGGATTTCTCGAGGAAACGAAAGCTTAATTGAAGCGGTAAATCGCAAATTAGAGGGTCTTAGAGAAGGAATTCGCTAAAATTCTCGTCAGCTCATTGCGTAGTAATGAGTCTCGTCCATTTGCCCGTTTACAATCCAAATCCGGCAGTGCCCGAGCTACTTTCATTTCACATGTTATATCTGGCCCCGATCGAGATTCAGATGATTTGAGCCGAAAATCATCTGTCAACAAGTAATCAAAAATAGAAAAACACGAAAAAGGGTGCAACACGAGGACTTCCCAGGGGGTCACCTATCCTAATACTGCTCTCACCCAAGCATGCTTAACTTCGAAGTTCTGATGGGATCCGGTGCATTAGTGCTTGTATGATCGCACCCGACATTAAGTGGAATGTTTATTCTTATATCCCTCGAGTACGTGTGGAGCGGGCGGCGATGGACAACACGCGGCACTGCTCTCGCCCAATCATAACCATGAAGTTAAGCGTTCTGGCGCGATGGTAGAGCTAGGATGGGTGACCTCCCTGGGAAGACCTCGTGTCGCGACCGTTTACGTAAATTATGGATAAAACAGTCGAAATAATTGTTTTTAATGAGTTAACCGTCTCCGGAGCCATCTGCGTCATACCCTTCCGCACAGAACCGGCTCACAACAACAAAAATCGATAAATGTTCCCAGAAAATAGAAAAAAAAATAAGAAGAAGTAAATAACGAATGTAAAGCTATTATTATGCCTGGGATACGAAAAAATGGAACCGCAATCGAATTTCGAACTTCCTAAGCTGATTTCTCGAGGAAACGAAATCTTAACAGAAGCGGTAAATCGCAAATTAGAGGGTCTTAGAGAAGGAATTTGGCTAAAATCTCGTCAGCTCATTGTGTAGTAATGAGTCTCGTCCGTTTTCCCGTTTACAATCAAATTAGCCTAGAATTTGGTCCAAATCCGGCAGTGCTCGAGTTACGTTGATTTCACATGTCTTATCTGGTCCCGATCGTGATTCAGATGATTTGAGCCGAAAATCGTCTGTCAACAAATGATCAATCAAAAATAGAAAAACACAAAAATGGGTGCAACTCGAGGACTTCGCAGGGGGTCATCCATTCTAGTACTTCTCTCGCCCAAGCACGCTTAACTTCGGAGTTCTGATGGGATCCGGTACAGTAGTGCTGGTATTATCGCACTCGACATTGAGTGGGATGTTTATTCTTATATCCTCTAGTACGTGTGGAGCGGGCGACGATGGACAACACGCGGCAATGCTCTCGCCCAATCATAACCATGAAGTTAAGCGTTCTGGCGCGATGGCAGAGCTAGGATGGGCGACCTCCCTGGGAAGACCTCGTGTCGCGACCGTTTACTTTAATTATGGATAAAACAGTTGAAATAATTGTTTTTAATGAGTTAACCTTCTTCGGAGTAATCTGCGTCATACCCTTCCGCACAAAACCGCCTCACGACAACAAAAATCGCAAAATATTCCCAGAAAATAGAAAAAAAAATAAGAAGAAGGAAATAGCGAATGTAAAGCTATTATTATGCCTGGGATACGATAAAATGGAACCGGAATCGAATTTCGAACTTCCAAAGCGGATTTCTCAAGGAAACGGAAGCTTAACAGAAGCGGTAAATCGTAAATTAGAGGGTCTTAGAGAAGGAATTTAGCTAAAATATCGCCAGCTCTTTGCGGAGTAATGATTCTCGTCCGTTTGCCTGTTTACAATCAAATTAGCCTATAATTTTGTCCAAATCCGGCAGTGCCCGAGCTACGTTGATTTCACATGTCTTATCTGGTCCCGATCGAGATTCAGATGATTTGAGCCGAAAATCGTCTGTCAACAAGTAATCAAAAATAGAAAAACACGAAAAGGCGTGCAACAAGAGGACTTCCCAGGGGGTCACCCATCCTAGTACTGCTCTCGCCGCCCAAGCACGCTTAACTTCGGAGTTCTGATGGGATCCGGTGCATTAGTGCTGGTATGATCGCACCCGAACTTTGAGTGGGATGTTTATTCTTATATCCCTCGAGTACGTGTGGAGCGGGCGGCGATGGACAACACGCGGCACTGCTATCACCCAATTATAACCATGAAGTTAAGCATTCTGGGGCGATGGCAGAGCTAGGATGGGTGACCTCCGTGGGAAGACCTCGTGGTGCGACCGTTTATGTAAATTATGGATAAAACAGTCGAAATAATTATTTTTAATGAGTTATCCGTCTCCGGAGTAATCGGCGTCATACACTTCAGCACAGAACCCGCTCACGACAACAAAAATAGATAAATGTACCCAGAAAATAGAAAAAAAATTAGAAGAAGGAAATAGCGAATGTAAAGCTATTATTATGCCTGGGATACGATAAAATGGAACGTGAATAGAATTTCGGACTTCCTAAATGGATTTCTCGAGGAAACGGAAGCTTAACAAAAGCGGAAAATCGCAAATTAGAGGGTCGTAGAGAAGGAATTCGGCTAAAATCTCACCAGCTCATTGCGGAGTAACGAGTCTCGTTCGTTTGCCCGTTTACAATCAAATTAGCCTACAATTTTGTCCAAATCGGGCAGTGCCCGAGCTACTTTCATTTCACTTGTCTTGTCTGGTCACGATCGAGATTCAGATGATTTAAGCCGAAAATCGTCTATCAACAAGTAATCAAAAATAGAAAAATACGAAAAAGGGTGCAACACGAGGACTTCCCAGGGGGTCACCCATCCCAATACTGCTCTCGCCCAAGAACGTTTAACTTCGGAGTTCTAATGAAATCCGGTGCATTAGTGCTGGTATGATCGCACCCAACATTGAGTGGGATGTTTATTCTTATATCTCTCGAGTACGTGTGGAGCGGACGGCGATGGACAACAGGCGGCACTGCTCTCGCCCAATCATAACCATGAAGTTAAGCGTTCTGGCGCGATGGCAGAGGTAGGGTGGGTGACCTCCCTGGGAAGACCTCGTGTCGCGACCGTTTACGTAAATTATGGATAAAATAGTCGAAATAATTGTTTTTAATGATTTAACCGTCTCTAAAGTCATCTGTGTCATACCCTTCCGCACAGAATAGGCTCACGACAACAAAAATCGATAAATGTTCCCAGAAAATAGAAAAAAAATAAGAAGAAGAAAATAACAAATGTAAAGCTATTATTATGCCTGGGATATGATAAAATGGAACCGAAATCGAATTTCGAACTTCCTAAGCGGATTTCTCGAGGAAATGAAAGCATTACAGAAGCGGTAAATCGCATATTAGAGGGTCTTAGAAAAGGAATTCGGCTAAAATCTCGTCAGCTCGTTGCATAGCAATGAGTCTCGTCCGTTTGCCCGTTTACAATCAAATTAGCCTACAATTTTGTCCAAATCCGGCAGTGCCCGAGCTACTTTCATTTCACATGTCTTATCTGGTCTCGATCGAGATTCAGATGATTTGAGCCGAAAATCGTCTGTCAACAAGTAATCAAAAATAGAAAAACACGAAAAGGGGTGCAACACGAGGACTTCCCAGGGGGTCACCCATCCTAGTACTGCTCTCGCCCAAGCACGTTTGACTTCGGAGTTCTGATGGGATCCGGTGCATTAGTGCTGGTATGATCGCACCCGACATTGACTGGGATGTTTATTCATACATCCCTCGAGTAAGTGTGGAGCGGGCGGCGATGGACAACAGGCGGCACTGCTCTCGCCCAATCATAACCATGAAGTTAAGCCTTCTGGCGCGATGGCAGAGCAAGGATGGGTGACCTCCCTGGGAATACCTCGTGTCGCGACCGTTTACGTAAATTATGGATAAAACAGTCGAAATAATTGTTTTTAATGAGTTAACCGTCTCCGGAGTAATCTAT
The DNA here is from genome assembly GCF_025594145.1 of Primulina tabacum. NCBI lineage: Eukaryota > Viridiplantae > Streptophyta > Magnoliopsida > Lamiales > Gesneriaceae > Primulina > Primulina tabacum. The sequence continues at coordinate 28,453,549 of NC_134559.1, read as the reverse complement.
GTCATACCCTTCCGCACAGAACCGGCTCACGACAACAAAAATCGATAAATGTTCCCAAAAAATAGAAAAAAATAAGAAGAAGGAAATAACGAATGTAAAGCTATTATTATGCCTGGGATACGATAAAATGTAACCGGAATCGAATTTCGAACTTCCTAAGCGGATTTCTTGAGGAAACGAAAGCTTAACAGAAGCGGTAAATCTCAAATTAGAGGGTCTTAGAGAAGGAATTCGGCTAAAATCTCGTCAGCTCATTGCGTAGTAATGAGTCTCGTCCGTTTGCCCGTTTACAATCAAATTAGCCTACAATTTTGTCCAAATCCGGCAGTGCTCGAGCTACTTTCATTTCACATGTTTATCTGGTCCCGATCGAGATTCAAATGATTTAAGTCGAAAATCGTCTGTAAACAAGTAATCAAAAATAGTAAAACACGAACAGGGGTGCAACACGAGGACTTCCCAAGGGGGTCACCCATTCTAGTACTGCTCTCGCCCAAGCACGCTTAACTTCGGAGTTTTGATGGGATCTGGTGCATTAGTGTTAGTATGATCGCACCCAACATTGAGTGGGATGTTTAATTTTATATCCCTCGAGTACGTGTGGAGCGGGCGGCGGTAGACAACACGCGGCACTGCTCATGTCCAATCATAACCATGACGTTAAGCGTTCTGGCGCGATGGCAGAGCAAGGATGGGTGACCTCTCTGGGAAGTCCGCGTGTCGCGACTATTTGCGTAAATTATGGCAAAAACAGTCGAAATAATTGTTTTTAATGAGTTAACCGTCTCCGGAGTAATCTGCGTTATACCCTTCCGCACAGAACCGGCTCACGACAACAAAAATCGCTAAATGTTCCCAGAAAATAGAAAAAAAATAAGAAGAAGAAAATAGCGAATGTAAAGCTATTATTATGCCTGGGATACGATAAAATGGAACCGGAATCGAATTTCGAACTTGCTAAGCGGATTTCTCGAGGAAATGGAAGCTTAACAGAAACGGAAAATCGCAAATTAGAGGGTCTTAGAGAAGGAATTCGGCTAAAATCTAGTCAGCACATTGCGGAGTAATGAGTCTCGTTTGTTTGCCCTGTTACAATAAAATTAGCCTACAATTTTGTACAAATCCGGCAGTGCCCGAGCTACGTTGATTTCTTATGTCTTATCTGGTCACGATCCAGATTCAGATGATTTGAGCCGAAAATCGTCTGTCAACAAGTAATCAAAAATAGAAAAACACGAAAATGGGTGCAACACGAGAACTTCGCAGGGGGTCACCCATCCTAGTACTGCTCTCTCCCAAGCATACTTAACTTCGGAGTTCTGATGGGATCCGGTGCATTAGTGCTGGTATGATCGCACCCGACATTGAGTGGGATGTTTATTCTTATATCCCTCGAGTACGTGTGGAGCGAGCGGCGATTGACAACACGCGGCACTGCTCTCGCCCATTCAGAACCATGAAGTTAAGCGTTATGGCGCGATGGCAGAGCTAGGATGGGTGACCTTCCTGAGAAGACCTCGTGTCGCGATCGTTTACCTAAATTATGGCTAAAACTGTCGAAATAATTGTTTTTAATTAGTTATCCGTCTCGGGAGTAATCTGCGTCATACTCTTCCGCACGGAACCGGCTCACGACAACAAAAATCGATAAATGTTCCCAGAAAATAGAAAAAAAAATGAGAAGAAGAAAATAGCGAATGTAAAGCTATTATTATGCCTGGGATACGATAAAATGGAACTGGAATCGAATTTCGAACTTCCTAAACATTTTTTCTCGAGGAAACGGAAGCTTAACAGAAGCTGAAAATCGCAAATTAGAGGGTCTTAGATAAGGAATTCGGCTAAAATCTCACCAGATCATTAAATGCACCCAGAAATAGAAAAAAAATAAGAAGAAGGAAATAGCGAATGTAAAGCTATTATTATGCCTGGGATACGATAAAATGGAACGGGAATCGAATTTCGGACTTCCTAAATGGATTTCACGAGGAAACGAAAGCTTAACAGAAGCGGAAAATCGCAAATTAAAGGGTCTTAAAGAAGGAATTCGGCTAAAATCTCACCAGCCCATTGCGGAGTAACGAGTCTCGTTCGTTTGCCCGTTTACAATCAAATTAGCCTACAATTTTGTCCAAATCCGGCAGTGCCCGAGCTACGTTGATTTCCGTCGAAATAATTGTTTTTAATGAGTTAACCGTCTTTGGGGTAATCTGCGTCATACCCTTCCGCACAGAACCGGCTCACGACAACAAAAATCGATAATTGTTCCTAGAAAATAGAAAAAAAATAAAAAGAAGAAAATAACAAATGTAAAGCTATTATTATGCCTGGGATACGATAAAATGGAACCGGAATCGAATTTCGAACTTCCTAAACGGATTTCTCGAGGAAACGAAAGCTTAACAGAAGCGGTAAATCGCAAACTAGAGGGTCTTAGAGAAGGAATTCGGCAAAAATCTAGTCAGCTCATTGCGTAGTAATGAGTCTCGTCCGTTTGCCCGTTTACAATCAAATTAGCCTACAATTTTGTCCAAATCCGGCAGTGCCCGAGCTACTTCCATTTCACTTGTCTTATCTGGTCCCGAACGAGATTCAGATGATTTGAGCCGAAAATCGTCTGTCAACAAGTAGTCAAAAATAGAAAAACACGAAAAGGGGTGCAACACGAGGACTTCCCGGGGGGTCATCTATCATAGTACTGCTCTCGCCCAAGCACGTTTAACTTCTGAGTTCTGATGGGATCCGGTGCATTAGTGCTGGTATGATCGCACCCGACATTGAGTGGGATGTTTATTTTTATATCCCTCGAGTACGTGTAGAGCGGGCGGCGATGGACAACACGCGGCACTGCTCTCGCCCAATCATAACCATGAAGTTAAGCTTTCTGGCGCGATGGCATGGGTAGGATGGGTGACCTCCCTGGGAAGACCTCGTGTCGCGACCGTTTACGTAAATTATGGATAAAATAGTCGAAATAATTGTTTTTAATGAGTTAACCGTCTCCGGCGTAATCTGCGTCATACCCTTCAGCACAGAACCAGCTCACGACAACAAAAATCGATAAATGTTACCATAAAATAGAAAAAAAAAATCCGAAGAAGGAAATAACGAATATAAAGCTATTATTATGCCTGGGATACGATAAAATGGAACCGGAATCGAATTTCGAACTTCCTAAGCGGATTTATCGAGGAAACGAAAGCTTAACAGAAGCGGTAAATCGCAAATTAGAGGGTCTTAGAGAAGGAATTCGGCTAAAATCTCGTCAGCTCATTGCGTAGTAATGAGTCTCGTCCGTTTGCCCGTTTACAATCAAATTACCCTACAATTTTGCCCAAATCCGGCAGTGCCCGAGCTACTTTCATTTCACATGTCTTATCTGGTCCCGATAGAGATTCAGATGATTTGAGCCGAAAATCGTCTGTTAACAAGTAATCAAAAATAGAAATACACGGAAAGTGGTGCAACACGAGGACTTCCCAGGGTGTCACCCATTCTAGTACTGCTCTCGCTCAAGCACGCTGAACTTCGGAGTTCTGATGGGATCCGGTGCATTAGTGCTGGTATGATCGCACCCGACATTGAGTGGGATGTTTATTCTTTTATCTCTCGAGTACGTGTGGATCGGGCGGCGATGGACAACACGCGGCACTGCTCTCGCCCAATAGGGATGGCAATTTCCTCTGAACCCGTTGGAGGATCCGATACCCGACCAAAATAGAAGAGGGTATGGAGGGATTTTTAGACCCGATTAAATAATTGGGTAATCGGGTATGGGGATTTTCGGGTTCGGGTATGGAGGCGGGTTTGATATAATCCGACCCACACCCGACCCGAATACCCGTTTAAATTAATATATATAAATATATATATAGTAATTATATTTATTTATATTATAGATTCATCTTCTCAAATCCAAGTAAATCAATACTTTTTCTTTTCTCTTCCCTTTCACTTTCACTTTTACGTTTCAAGGTTTTAACACTCTTTTATTTCGCATTCAATTTCCCATCTTCTCCACTGGTAAGTTTATTCCATGTTTGACTTCAAAAATTGAAAAATACTTTATTTCTTGATTATGGTTCATTGTATTCCTTTTTTGTTTGCATATTTCCCAATTCATTTTAGGGTTTTTTTAACCAATTAATTTTGGGAGTTTGGAATGTACGTGACTTTGTTTTTTTATTGGTTTTGGTTTTTTTTTTAATTTGGGATATTTTTAATATTTTGTTATTTTTTCTACAAAGTTTATTTTGCAAACTTTTATCATTAATAATTTTTCTTATTTTTCATTTAAATAATTTTTTAAATATTCATAACTTCATTGAAACAATTTAAATTTGAAAAAATTCAATTATATATGATAATAGGGTATTTAGGTAGGGTATGTGTATCCGATAATCCGATGGGTATGGGGATGGGGATGAAATTCAATACCCGATGGGTATGGGGATGAATTTAATAAATGGGTATGGGGATGGATGTATTAAATCCGACTCATACCTACCCATTGCCATCCCTATCGCCCAATCATAACCATGAAATTAAGCGTTCGGGCGCGATGGCAGAGGTAGGATGGGTGACCTCCCTGGAAAGACTTCGTGTCGCGACCGTTTACGTAAATTATGGATAAAACAGTCAAAATAATTGTTTTTAATGAGTTAATCGTCTCCGGAGTAATTTGCGTCATACCCTTCCGCACAGAACCGGCTCACGACAACAAAAATCGATAAATGTTCCCAGAAAATAGAAAAAAAAATAAGAAGAAGGAAATAACGAATGTAAAGCTATTATTATGCCTGGGATACGATAAAATGGAACCGGAATCGAATTTCGAACTTCCTAAGCGGATTTCTCGAGGAAACGAAAGCTTAACAGAAGCGGTAAATCGCAAATTAGAGGGTCTTAGAGAAGGAATTCGGCTAAAATCTCGTCAGCTTATTGCGTAGTAATGAGTCTCGTCCGTTTGCCCGTTTACAATCAAATTATCCTACAATTTTGTCCAAATCCAGCAGTGCCCGAGCTACTTTCATTTCACATGTCTTATCTGGTCCCGTTCGAGATTCAGATGATTTGAGCCGAAAATCGTCTGTCAACAAGTAATCAAAAATAGAAAAACACGAAAAGAGGTGCAAGACGAGAACTTCCCAGGGGGTCACCCATCCTAGTACTACTCTCGCCCTAGAACGCTTAACTTCGGAGTTCTAATGGAATCCGGTGCATTAGTGCTGGTATGATCGCACCCGACATTGAGTGGGATGTTTATTTTTATATCTCTCGAGTACGTGTGGAGCGGGCGGCGATGGACAACAGGCGGCACTGCTCTCGCCCAATCATAACCATGAAGTTAAGCGTTCTGGCGCAATGGCAGAGCTAGGATGGGTGTCCTCCCTGGGAAGATCTCGTGTCGCGACCGGTTACGTAAATTATGGATAAAACTGTCGAAATAATTGTTTTTAATAAGTTAACCGTCTCCGGAGTAATCTGCGTCATACCCTTCAGCACAGAACCGGCTCACGACAACAAAAATCGATAAATGTTCCCAGAAAATAGAAAAAAAAAATAAGAAGAAGAAAATAACGAATGTAAAGCTATTATTATGCCTGGGATACGATAAAATTGAACTGGAATCGAATTTCGAACTTCCTAAGCGGATTTCTCGAGAAAACGATAGCTTAACAGAAGCGTTAAATCGCAAATTAGAGGGTCTTAGAGAAGGAATTCGGCTAAAATCTCGTCAGCTCATTGCGTAGTAATGAGTCTCGTCCGTTTGCCCGTTTACAATCAAATTAGCCTACAATTTTGTCCAAATCCAGCAGAGCCCGAGCTACTTTCATTTCACATGTCTTATCTGGTCCCGATCGAGATTCAGATGATTTGAGCCGAAAATCGTCTGTCAACAAGTAATCAAAAATAGAAAAACACGAAAAGAGGTGCAACACGAGGACTTCCCAGGGGGGGGTCACCCATCCTAGTACTTCTCTTGCCCATGCACGCTTAACTTCGGAGTTATGATGGGATCCGGTGCATTAGTGCTGGTATGATCGCACCCGACATTGAGTGGGATGTTTATTCTTATATCTCTCGAGTACGTGTGGAGCGGACGGCGATGGACAACACGCGGCACTGCTCTCGCCCAATCATAACCATAAAGTTAAGCGTTCTGGCGCGATGGCAGAGGTAGGATGGGTGACCTCCCTGGGAAGACCTCGTGTCGCGACCGTTTACGTAAATTATGGATAAAACAGTCCAAATAATTGTTTTTAATGAGTTAACCTTCTCCGGAGTAATCTGCGTCATACCCTTCCGCACAGAACCGGGTCACGACAACAAAAATCGATAAATGTTCCCAGAAAATAGAAAAAATAAGAAGAATGAAATAACGAATGTAAAGCTATTTTTATCCCTGGGATACAATAAAATAGAACCGGAATCGAATTTCGAACTTCCTAAGAAGATTTCTCGAAGAAACGAAATCTTAACAGAAGCGGTAAATCGCAAATTAGAGGGTCTTAGAGAAGGAATTCGGCTAAAATCTCGTCAACTCATTGCGTAGTAATGAGTCTCGTCCGTTTGCCCGTTTACAATCAAATTAGCCTACAATTTTGTCCAAATCCGGCAGTGCCCTAGCTACTTTCATTTCACGTCTTATCTGGTCCCGATGGAGATTCAGATGATTTGAGCCGAAAATCGTCTGTCAACAAGTAATCAAAAATAGAAAAACACGAAAAGGGGTGCAACACGAGGACTTCCCAGGGGGTCACCCATCCTAGTACTGCTATTGCCCAAGCAAGCTTAACTTCGGAGTTCTGATGGGATCCGGTGCGTTAGTGCAGGTTTGATTGCACCCGACATTGAGTGGGATGTTTAATCTTATATCCCGCGAGTACGTGTGGAGCGGGCGGCGATGGACAACACGCGGCACTGCTCTCGCCCAATCATAACCATGAAGTTAAGCGTTCTGGCGCGATGGCAGAGCTAGGATGGGTGACCTCCCTGTGAAGACCTCGTGTCGCGACCGTTTACGTAAATTATGGATAAAACAGTCGAAATAATTGTTTTTAATGAGTTAACCGTCTCCGGAGTAATCTGCGTCATATCCTTCCGCACAGAACCGGCTCACGACAACAAAAATCGATAAATGTTCCCAGAAAATAGAAAAAAAATAAGAAGAAGGAAATAACGAATGTAAAGCTATTATTATGCCTGGGATACGATAAAATGGAACCGGAATCGAATTTCGAACTTCCTAAGCGGATTTCTCGAGGAAACGAAAGCTTAACAGAAGCGGTAAATCGCAAATTAGAGGGTCTTAGAGAAGGAATTCGGCTAAAATCTCGTCAGCTCATTGCGTAGTAATGAGTCTCGTCCGTTTGCCCGTTTACAATCAAATTAGCCTACAATTTTGTCCAAATCCGGCAGTGCCCGAGCTACTTTCATTTCACATGTTTTATCTGGTCCCGATCGAGATTCAGATGATTTGAGCCGAAACTCGACGTCTACAAGTAATCAGAAATAGAAAAACACGAAAAGAGGTGCAATAAGAAGACTTCACAGGGGGTCACCCATCCTAATAATGCTCTCGCCCAAGCACGCTTAACTTCGGAGTTCTTATGGGATCCGGTGCATTAGTGCTGGTATGATCGCACCCGACATTGAGTGGGATGTTTATTCTTATATCCCTCGAGTACGTGTGGAGCGGGCGGCGATAGACAACACGCGGCACTGCTCTCGCCCAATCATAACCATGAAGTTAAGCGTTCTGGCGCGATGGCAGAGGTAGGACGGGTGACCTCCCTGGGAAGACCTCGTGTCGCGATCGGTCACGTAAATTATGGTTAAAACAGTCAAAATAATTGTTTTTATGAGTTAACCGTCTCCGGAGTAATCTGCGTCATACCCTTCCGCACAGAACCGGCTCACGACAACAAAAATCGATAAATGTTCCCGGAAAATAGAAAAAAAATAAGAAGAAGGAAATAACGAATGTAAAGCTATTATAATGCCTGGGATACGATAAAATAGAACCGGAATCGAATTTCGAACTTCCTAAGCGGATTTCTCGATGAAACGAAAGCTTAACAGAAGCGGTAAATCGCAAATTAGAGGGTCTTAAAGAAGGAATTCGGCTAAAATCTCGTCAGCTCATTGCGTAGTAATGAGTCTCTTCCGTTTGCCCGTTTACAATCAAATTAGCCTACAATTTTGTCCAAATCCGGCAGTGCCCGAGCTACTTTTATTTCACATGTCTTATCTGGTCTCGATCGAGATTCAGATGATTTGAGCCGAAAATCGTCTGTCAACAAGTAATCAAAAATAGAAAAACACGAAAAAGGGGTGCACAACACGAGGACTTCCCAGGGGGTCACCCATCCTAGTACTGCTCTTGCCCAAGCACGCTTAGCTTCGGAGTTCTGATGGGATCCGGTGCATTAGTGCTGGTATGATCGCACCCGACATTGAGTGGGATGTTTATTCTCATATCCCTCGAGTACGTGTGGAGCAGGCGGCGATGGACAACACGCGGCACTGCTCTCGCCCAATCATAACCATGAAGTTAAGCGTTCTGGCGCGATGGCAGAGCTAGGATGGGTGACCTCCCTGGGAAGACCTCGTGTCGCGATCGGTTACGTAAATTATAGATAAAACAGTCGAAATAAATGTTTTTAATGAGTTAACCGTCTCCGGAGTAATCTGCGTCATACCCTTCCGCACAGAACCGGCTCATGACAACAAAAATCGATAAATGTTCCCAGAAAATAGAAAAAAAAATAAGAAGAAGCAAATAACGAATGTAAAGCTATTATTATGCCTGGGATACGAAAAAATGGAACCGGAATCGAATTTCGAACTTTCTAAGAGGATTTCTCGAGGAAACGAAAACTTAACAGAAGCGTTAAATCGCAAATTAGAGGGTCTTAGGGAAGGAATTCGGCAAAAATCTCGTCAGCTCATTGCGTAGTAATGAGTCTCGTCCGTTTGCCCGTTTACAATCAAATAAGCCTACAATTTTGTCCAAATCCGGCAGTGCCCGAGCTACTTTCATTTCACATGTCTTATCTGGTCCCGATCGAGATTTAGATGATTTGAGCCGAAAATCGACTGTCAACAAGTAATCAAAAATAGAAAAACGCGAAAAGAGGTGCAACACGAGGACTTCCGAGGTGGGTCACCCATCCTAGTACTGCTCTCGCCCAAGCACGCTTAACTTCGGAGTTCTGATGAGATCCGGTGCATTAGTGCTGGTATGATCGCACCCGACATTAAGTTGGATGTTTATTTTTATATCCCTCGAGAACGTGTGGAGCGTGCGGCGATGGACAACACGCGGCACTGCTCTCGCCCAATCATAACCATGAAGTTAAGCGTTCTGGCGCGATGGCAGAGGTAGGATGGGTGACCTCCCTGGGAAGACCTCATGTCGCGACCGTTTATGTAAATTATGGATAAAACAGTCGAAATAATTGTTTTTAATGAGTTAACCGTCTCCGGAGTAATCTGCGTCATACCCTTCCGCACAGAACCGGCTCACGACAACAAAAATCGATAAATGTTCCCAGAAAAAAGGAAAAAAAATAAGTAGAAGGAAATAACGAATGTAAAGCTATTATTATGCCTGGGATACGATAAAATGGAACCGGAATCGAATTTCGAACTTCCTAAGCGAATTTCTCAAGGAAACGAAAGCATAACAGAAGCGTTAAATCGCAAATTAGAGGGTCTTAGAGAAGGAATTCGGCTAAAATCTCGTCAGCTCATTGCGTAGTAATGAGTCTCCTCCGTTTGCCCGTTTACAATCAAATTAGACTACAATTTTGTCCAAATCCGGCAGTGCCCGAGCTACTTTCATTTCACAAGTCTTATCTGGTTCCGATCGAGATTCATATGATTTGAGCCGAAAATCTTCTGTCAACAAGTAATAAAAAATAGAAAAACACGAAAAAGGGTGCAACACGAGGACTTCCCAGGGGGTCACCCATCCCCTAGTACTGCTCTCGCGCAAGCACGCTTAACTTCGGAGTTCTGATTGGATCCGGTGCATTAGTGCTGGTAAGATCACACCCGAAATTGAGTGGGATGTTTATTCTTATATCTCTCGAGTACATGTTGAGCGGGCGGCGATGGACAACAGCCGGCATTGCTCTCGCCCAATCATAATCATGAAGTTAAGCGTTCTGGCGCGATGGCAGAGGTAGGATGGGTGACCTCCCTGGGAAGACCTCGTGTCGCGACCGTTAACGTAAATTATGGATAAAACAGTCGAAATAATTGTTTTTAATGAGTTAACTGTCTCCGGAGTAATCTGCGTCATACCCTTCCGCACAGAACCGGCTCTCGACAACAAAAATCGATAAATGTTCCCAGAAAATAAAAAAAAATAAGAAGAAGGAAATAACGAATGTAAAGCTATTATTATGCCTGGGATACGATAAAATGGAACCGGAATCGAATTTCGAACTGCCTAAGCGGATTTCTCGAGGAAACGAAAGCTTAACAGAAGCGGTAAATCGCAAATTAGAGGGTCTTAGAGAAGGAATTCGGCTAAAATCTCGTCAGCTCATTGCGTAGTAATGAGTCTCGTCCGTTTGCCCGTTTACAATCAAATTAGCCTACAATTTTGTCCAAATCCGGCAGTGCCCGAGCTACTTTCATTTCACATGTTTTATCTGGTCCCGATCGAGATTCAGATGATTTGAGCCGAAACTCGACGTCTACAAGTAATCAGAAATAGAAAAACACGAAAAGAGGTGCAATAAGAAGACTTCACAGGGGGTCACCCATCCTAATAATGCTCTCGCCCAAGCACGCTTAACTTCGGAGTTCTTATGGGATCCGGTGCATTAGTGCTGGTATGATCGCACCCGACATTGAGTGGGATGTTTATTCTTATATCCCTCGAGTACGTGTGGAGCGGGCGGCGATAGACAACACGCGGCACTGCTCTCGCCCAATCATAACCATGAAGTTAAGCGTTCTGGCGCGATGGCAGAGGTAGGACGGGTGACCTCCCTGGGAAGACCTCGTGTCGCGATCGGTCACGTAAATTATGGTTAAAACAGTCAAAATAATTGTTTTTAATGAGTTAACCGTCTCCGGAGTAATCTGCGTCATACCCTTCCGCACAGAACCGGCTCTCGACAACAAAAATCGATAAATGTTCCCAGAAAATAAAAAAAAATAAGAAGAAGGAAATAACGAATGTAAAGCTATTATTATACCTGGGATACGATAAAATGGAACAGGAATCGAATTTCGAACTTCCTGAGCGGATTTCTCGAGGAAACGAAAGCTTAACAGAAGCGGTAAATCGCAAATTAGAGGGTCTTAGAGAAGGAATTCGGCTAAAATCTCGTCAGCTCATTGCGTAGTAATGAGTCTCGTCCGTTTGCCCGTTTACAATCAAATTAGCCTACAATTTTGTCCAAATCCGGCAGTGCCCGAGCTACTTTCATTTCACATATCTTATCTGGTCCCGATCGAGATTCAGATGATTTATGCCGAAAATCGTCTGCCAACAAGTAATCAAAAATAGAAAGACACGAAAAGGTGTGCAACACGAGGACTTCCCAGGGGGTCATCCATCCTAGTACTGCTCTCGCCAAAGCACGTTTAACTTCGGAGTTTTGATGGGATCCGGTGCATTAGTGCTGGTAAGATCACACCCGACATTGAGTGGGATGTTTATTCTTATATCTTTTGAGTACATGTTGAGCGGGCGGCGATGGACAACAGGCGGCATTGCTCTCGCCCAATCATAACCATGAAGTTAAGCGTTCTGGCGCGATGGCAGAGGTAGGATGGGTGACCACCCTTGGAAGACCTCGTATCGCGACCGTTTACGTAAATTATGGATAAAACAGTCGAAATAATTGTTTTTAATGAGTTAACCGTCTCCGGAGTAATCTAAGTCATACCCTTCCGCACAGAACAGGCTCACGACAACAAAAATCGATAAATGTTCCCAGAAAAAAGAAAAAAAAATAAGAAGAAGGAAATAACGACTGTAAAGCTTATATTATGCTTTGGATACGATAAAATGGAACCGGAATCGAATTTCGAACTGCCTAAGTCGATTTCTTGAGGAAACGAAAGCTTAACAGAAACGTTAAATCGCAAATTAGAGGGTCTTAGAGAAGGAATTCGTCTAAAATCTCGTCAGCTCATTGCGTAGTAATGAGTCTCGTCCGTTTGCGCGTTTACAATCAAATTAGCCTACAATTTTGTCCAAATCCGGCAGTGCCCGAGCTACTTATATTTCACTTGTCTTATCTTGTCCCGATCGAGATTCAGATGATTTGAGCCGAAAATCGTCTGTCAACAAGTAATCAAAAATAGAAAAACACGAAAAGGGGTGCAACACGAGGACTTCCCAGGGGGTCACCCATCATAGTACTGCTCTCGCCCAAGCACGCTTAACTTCGGAGTTTTGATGGGATCCGGTGCATTAGTGCTGGTATGATCGCACCATTGAGTGGGATGATTATTCTTATATCCCTCGAGTACGTTTGGAGCGGGCGGCGATGGACAACACGCGGCACTGCTCTCGCCCAATCATAACCATGAAGTTAAGCGTTCTGGCACGATGGCAGTGCTAGGATGGGTGACCACCTTTGAAAGACCTCGTGTCGCGACCGTTTACATAAATTATGGATAAAACAGTCGAAATAATTGTTTTTAATGAGTTAACCGTCTCCGGAGTAATCTACGTCATACCCTTCCGCACAGAACCGGCTCACGACAAAAAAAATCGATAAATGTTCCTTGAAAATAGAAAAAAAATAAGAAGAAATAGCGAATGTAAAGCTATTATTATGCCTGAGATACGATAAAATGGAACCAGAATCGAATTTAGAACTTCCTAAGAGGATTTCTCGAGGAAACAGAAATTTAACAGAAGCGGTAAATCGCAAATTAGAGGGTCTTAGAGAAGGAATTCGGCTAAAATCTCGTCAGCTCATTGCGTATAAAGAGTCTGGGTCGTTTGCCCATTTACAATCAAATTAGCCTACAATTTTGTCCAAATCCGGCAGTGCCCGAGCTACGTTGATTTCTCATGTCTTATCTGGTCAAGATCCAGATTCAGATGATTTGAGCCGAAAATCGTCTGTCAACAAGTAATCAAAAATAGAAAAACACGAAAATGGGTGCTACACGAGAACTTCCCAGGGGGTCACCCATCCTAGTACTGCTCTCTCCCAAGCATGCTTAACTTCGGAGTTCTGATGGGATCCGGTGCATTAGTGCTGGTATGATCGCACCCGACATTGAGTCGGATGTTTATTCTTATATCCCTCGAGTACGTGTGAAGCGGGCGGCGATGGACAACACGTGGCACTGCTCTCGCCCAATCAGAACCATGAAGTTAAGCGTTCTGGGATACGATAAAATGAAACGGGAATCGAATTTCGGACTTCCTAAATGTATTTCTTGAGGAAACGGAAGTTTAACAGAAGCGGAAAATCGCAAATTAGAGGGTCTTAGCGAAGGAATTAGGTTAAAATCTCACCAGCTCATTGCGGAGTAATGAGTCTCGTTCGTTTGCCCGTTTACAATCAAATTAGCCTACAATTTGGTCCAAATCCGGCAGTGCCCGAGCTACGTTGATTTCAGTCGAAATAATTGTTTTTAATGAGTTAACCGTCTCCGGAGTAATCTGCGTCATACCCTTCCGCACAGAACCGGCTCACGACAACAAAAATCGATAAATGTTCCCAGAAAATAGAAAAAAAATAAGAAGAAAGAAATAACGAATGTGAAGCTATTATTATGCCTGGGATACGATAAAATGGAACCGCAATCGAATTTCGAACTTCCAAAACGGATTTCTCGAGGAAACGAAAGCTTAAAAGAAGCGGTAAATCGCAAATTGGAGGGTCTTAGAGAAGAAATTTGGCTAAAATCTCTTCAGCTCATTACGTAGTAATGAGTCTCGTCTGTTTGCCCGTTTACAATCAAATTAGCCTACAATTTTGTCCAAATCCGGCAGTGCCCGAGCTATTTTTATTTCACATGTCTTATCTGGTCCCGATCGAGATTCAGATGATTTGAGCCAAAAATCGTCTGTCAACAAGTAATCAAAAATAGAAAAAGGGGTCACCCATCCTAGTACTGCTCTCGCCCAAGCACGCTTAACTTCGGAGTTCTGATGGGATCCGGTGCATTAGTGCTGGTATGATCGCACCCGACATTGAGTGGGATGTTTATTCTTATATCCCTCGAGTACGTGTGGAGCGGGCGGCGATGGACAACACGCGGCACTGCTCTCGCCCAATCATAACCATGAAGTTAAGCGTTCTGGCGCGATGGCAGAGCTAGGATGGGTGACCTCCCTGGGAAGACCTCGTGTCGCGACCGTTTACGTAAATTATGGATAAAAAAGTCGAAATAAATGTTTTTAATGAATTAACCGTCTCCGGAGTAATCTGCGTCATACCTTTCCGCACAGAACCTGCTCACGACAACAAAAATCGATAAATGTTCCTAGAAAATAGAAAAAAAAATATCAGAAGAAGGAAATAACGAATGTAAATCTATTATTATGCCTGGGATACGATAAAATGGAACCGGAATCGAATTTCGAACTTCCTAAGGAGATTTCTCGAGGAAACGAAAGCTTAACAGAAGCGGTAAATCGCAAATTAGAGGGTCTTAGAGAAGAAATTCGGCTAAAATCTCGTCAACTCATTGCGTAGCAATGAGTCTCGTCCGTTTGCCCGTTTACAATCAAATTAGCCTACAATTTTGTCCAAATCCGGCAGTGCCCGAGCTACTTTCATTTCACATGTCTTATCTGGTCCCGATCGAGATTCAGATGATTTGAGCCGAAAATCGTCTGTCAACAAGTAATCGAAAATAGAAAAACAAGAAAAGGGGTGCAATACGAGGACTTCCCAGGGGGTCACCCATCCTAGTACAGCTCTCGCCCTAACACGCTTAACTTCTGAGTTTTGATGATATTCCGGTGCATTAGTGCTGTTATGATCGCACCCGACATTGAGTGGGATATTTGTTCTTATATCCCTCGAGTACGTGTGGAGCGGGCTGCGATGGACAACACGCGGCACTGCTCTCGCCCAATCAGAACCATGAAGTTAAGCGTTCTGGCGCGATGGTAGAGCTAGGATGGATGACCTACCTGGGAAGTCCTCGTGTCGTGACCGTTTACGTAAATTATTGCTAAAACAGGCGAAATAATTGTTTTTAATGAGTTAACCGTCTCCGGAGTAATCTGCGTCATGCCCTTCCGCACAGAACCTGCTCACGACAACAAAAATCGATAAATGTTCCCCGAAAATAGAAAAAAATAAGAAGAAGGAAATAACGAATGTAAAGCTATTATTATGCCTGGGATACTATAAAATGGAAACGGAATCGAATTTCGAACTTCCTAAGCGGATTTCTCGAGGAAACGAAAGCTTAACAAAAGCGGTAATCGCAAATTAGAGGGTCTTAGAGAAGGAATTCGGCTAAAATCTCGTCAGCTCATTGCGTAGTATTGAGTCTCGTCCGTTTGCCCGTTTACAATCAAATTAGCCTACAATTTTGTCCAAATCCGGCAGTGCCCGAGCTACTTTCATTTCACATGTCTAATCTGGTCCCGATCGAGATTCAGATGATTTGAGCCGAAAATCGTCTGTCAACAAGTAATCAAAAATAGAAAAACACGAAAAGGGGGTGCAACACGAGGACTTCCCAGGGGGTCACCCATCCTAGTACTGCTCTCGCTCAAGCACGCTTAACTTCGGAGTTCTGATGGGATCCGGTGCATTAGTGCTGGTATGATCGCACCATTGAGTGGGATGTTTATTCTTATATCCCTCGAGTACGTGTGGAGCGGGCGGCGATGGACAACACGCGGCACTGCTCTCGTCTAATCAGAACCATGAAGTTAAGAGTTCTGGCGCGATGGCAGAGCTAGGACGGGTGACCTCCCTGGGAAGACCTCGTGTCGCGACCGTTTACGTAAATTATGGATAAAACAGTCGAAATAATTGTTTTTAATGAGTTAACCGTCTCCGGAGTAATCTGCGTCATACCCTTCCGCACAGAACCGGCTCACGACAACAAAAATCGATAAATGTTCCCAAGAAATAGAAAAAAAAATAAGAAGAAGAAAATAACGAATGTAAAGCTATTATTATGCCTGGGATACGATAAAATGGAACTAGAATCAAATTTCGAACTTCATAAGAGGATTTCTAGAGGAAACAAAAGCTTAACAGAGGCGGTAAATCGCAAATTAGAGGGTCTTAGAGAAGGAATTCGGCTAAAATCTCGTCAGCTCATTGCGTAGTAATGAGTCTCGTCCGTTTGCCCGTTTACAATCAAATTAGCCTACAATTTTGTCCAAATCCGGCAGTGCCCGAGCTACTTTCATATCACATGTCTTATATGGTCCCGATCGAGATTCAGATGATTTGAGCCGAAAATCGTCTGTCAACAAGTAATCGAAAATAGAAAAACACGAAAAGGGGTGCAATACGAGGACTTCCCAGGGGGTCACCCATCCTAGTACTGCTCTCGCCCTAACACGCTTAACTTCTGAGTTTTGATGATATTCCGATGCATTAGTGCTGTTATGATCGCACCCGACATTGAGTGGGATATTTGTTCTTATATCCCTCGAGTACGTGTGGAGCGGGCGGCGATGGACAACACGCGGCACTGCTCTCGCCCAATCAGAACCATGAAGTTAAGCGTTCTGGCGCGATGGCAGAGCTAGGATGGATGACCTCCCTGGGAAGTCCTCGTGTCGCGACCGTTTACGTAAATTATTGCTAAAACAGGCGAAATAATTGTTTTTAATGAGTTAACCGTCTCCGGAGTAATCTGCGTCATACCCTTCCGCACAGAACCGGCTCACGACAACAAAAATCGATAAATGTTCCCAGGAAATAGAAAAAAAAATAAGAAGAAGAAAATAACGAATGTAAAGCTATTATTATGCCTGGGATACGATAAAATGGAACTAGAATCGAATTTCGAACTTCATAAGAGGATTTCTAGAGGAAACAAAAGCTTAACAGAAGCGGTAAATCGCAAATTAGAGGGTCTTAGAGAAGGAATTCGGCTAAAATCTCGTCAGCTCATTGCGTAGTAATGAGTCTCGTCCGTTTGCCCGTTTACAATCAAATTAGCCTACAATTTTGTCCAAATCCGGCAGTGCCCGAGCTACTTTCATATCACATGTCTTATATGGTCCCGATCGAGATTCAGATGATTTGAGCCGAAAATCGTCTGTCAACAAGTAATCGAAAATAGAAAAACACGAAAAGGGGTGCAATACGAGGACTTCCCAGGGGGTCACCCATCCTAGTACTGCTCTCGCCCTAACACGCTTAACTTCTGAGTTTTGATGATATTCCGATGCATTAGTGCTGTTATGATCGCACCCGACATTGAGTGGGATATTTGTTCTTATATCCCTCGAGTACGTGTGGAGCGGGCGGCGATGGACAACACGCGGCACTGCTCTCGCCCAATCAGAACCATGAAGTTAAGCGTTCTGGCGCGATGGCAGAGCTAGGATGGATGACCTCCCTGGGAAGTCCTCGTGTCGCGACCGTTTACGTAAATTATTGCTAAAACAGGCGAAATAATTGTTTTTAATGAGTTAACCGTCTCCGGAGTAATCTGCGTCATACCCTTCCGCACAGAACCGGCTCACGACAACAAAAATCGATAAATGTTCCCCGAAAATAGAAAAAAATAAGAAGAAGGAAATAACGAATGTAAAGCTATTATTATGCCTGGGATACGATAAAATGGAACCGGAATCGAATTTCGAACTTCCTAAGCGGATTTCTCGAGGAAACGAAAGCTTAACAAAAGCGGTAAATCGCAAATTAGAGGGTCTTAGAGAAGGAATTCAGCTAAAATCTCGTCAGCTAATTGCGTAGTAATGAGTCTCGTCCGTTTGCCCGTTTACAATCAAATTAGCCTACAATTTTGTCCAAATCCGGCAGTGCCTGAGCTACTTTCATTTCACATGTCTAATCTGGTCCGATCGAGATTCAGATGATTTGAGCCGAAAATCGTCTGTCAACAAGTAATCAAAAATAGAAAAACACGAAAAGGGATGCAACACGAGGACTTCCCAGGGGGTCACCCATCCTAGTCCTGCTCTCGCCCAAGCACGCTTAACTTCGGAGTTCTGATGGGATCCGTTGCATTAGTGGTGGTGTGATCGCACCCGGCATTGGGTAGGATGTTTATTTTTATATCCCTCGAGTACGTGTGAAGCGGGCGGCGATGGACAACACGCGGCACTGCTCTCGCCCAATCATAACCATGAAGTTAAGCGTTCTGGCGCGATGGCAGGGCTAGGATGGGTGACCACCCTGGGAAGACCTCATGTCCCGACCGTTTACGTAAATTATGGATAAAACAGTCGAAATAATTGTTTTTAATGAGTTAACCGTCTCCGGAGTAATCTGCGTCATACCCTTCCGCACAGAACCGGCTCACCAACAAAAATCGATAAATGTTCCCAGAAAATAGAAAAAAAATAAGAAGAAGGAAATAACGAATGTAAAGCTATTATTATGCCTGGGATACGATAAAATGGAACCGGAATCGAATTTCGAACTTCCTAAGCGGATTTCTCGAGGAAACGAAAGCTTAACAGAAGCGGTAAATCGCAAATTAGAGGGTCTTATAGAAGGAATTCGGCTAAAATCTCGTCAGCTCATTGCGTAGTAATGAGTCTCGTCCGTTTGCCCGTTTACAATCAAATTAGCCTACAATTTTGTCCAAATCGGGCAGTGGCCGAACTACTTTCATTTCACATGTCTTATCTGGTCACGATCGAGATTCAGACGATTTGAGCCGAAAATCGTCTGTCAACAAGTAATCAAAAATAGAAAAACACGAAAAGAGATGCAACACGAGGACTTCCCAAGGGGTCACCCATCCTAGTACTGCTTTCGCCCAAGCACTCTTAACTTCGGAGTTCTGATGGGATCCGTTGCATTAGTGTTGGTATGATCGCACGCGACTTTGAGTGGGATGTTTATTCCTATTTACCTCGAGTACGTGTGGAGCGGGCGGCGATGGAAAACACGCGGCACTGCTCTCGCCCAGTCATAACCATGAAGTTAGGCGTTCTGGCGCGATGGCAGAGGTAGGATGGGTGACCTCCCTGGGAAGACCTCGTGTCGCGACCGTTAACGTAAATTATGGATAAAACAGTCGAAATAATTGTTTTTAATGAGTTAACCGTCTCCGGAGTAATCTGCGTCATATCCTTCCGCACAGAACCGGCTCACGACAACAAAAATCGATAAATGTTCCCAGAAAATATAAAAAAAATAAGAAGAAGGAAATAACGAATGTAAAGCTATTATTATGCCTGGGATACGATAAAATGGAACCGGAATCGATTTTCAAACTTCCTAAGCAGATTTCTCGAGGAAACGAAAGCTTAACAGAAGCGGTAAATCGCAAATTACAGGGTCTTAGAGAAGGAATTCGGCTAAAATATCGTCAGCTCATTGCGTAGTATGAGTCTCGTCCGTTTGCCCGTTTACAATCAAATTAGCCTACAATTTTGTCCAAATCCGGCAGTGCCCGAGCTACTTTCATTTCCCATGTCTTATCTGGTCCCGATCGAGATTCAGATGATTTGAGCCGAAAATCGTCTGTCAACAAGTAATCAAAAATAGAAAAACACGAAAAGGAGTGCAACACAAGGACTCCCAAGGGGGTCACCCATCCTAGTACTGCTCTCGCCCAAGCACGCTTGACTTCGGAATTCTGATGGGATTCGGTGCATTATTGCTGGTATGATCGCACCCGACATTGAGTGGGATGTTTATTCTTATATCCCTCGAGTACGTGTGGAGCGGGCGGCGATGGACAACACGCGGCACTGCTCTCGCCCAATCATAACCATGATGTTAAGCGTTCTGGCGCGAAGGCAGAGCTAGGATGGGTGACCACCCTGGGAAGACCTCGTGTCGCGACCGTTTACGTAAATTATGGATAAAACAGTCGAAATAATTGTTTTTAATGAGTTAACCGTCTCCGGAGTAATCTGCGTCATACCCTTCCGCACAGAACCGGCTCACGACAACAAAAATCGATAAATGTTCCCAGAAAAAAGAAAAACAAATAAGAAGAAGTAAATAAAGAATGTAAAGCTATTATTATGCCTGGGATACGAAAAAATGGAACCGCAATCGAATTTCGAACTTCCTAAGCGGATTTCTCGAGGAAACGAAAACTTAATAGAAGCAGTAAATCGCAAATTAGAGGGCCTTAGAGAAGGAATTCGGCTAAAATCTCGTCAGCTCATTGCGTAGTAATGAGTCTCGTCCGTTTGCCCGTTTACAATAAAATTAGTCTTAAATTTTGTCCAAATCCGGCAGTGCCCGAGCTACATTGATTTCACATGTCTTATCTGGTCCCGATCGAGATTCAGATGATTTGAGCCGAAAATCGTCTGTCAACAAGTAATCAAAAATAGAAAAACACCAAAAGAAGTGCAACAAAAGGACTTCCAAAGGGGGGCTTGACTTCTGAGTTCTGATGGGATCCGATGCATTAGTGCTAGTATGATCGCACCCGACATTGAGTGGGATGTTTATTCTTATATCCCTCGAGTACGTGAGGAGCAGGCGGCGATGGACAACACGCGGCACTGCTCTCGCCCAATCATAACCATGAAGTTAAGCGTTCTGGCGCGATGGCAGAGCTAGGATGGGTGACCACCCTGGGAAGACCTCGTGTCGCGACCGTTTACGTAAATTATGGATAAAATAGTCGAAATAATTGTTTTTAATGAGTTAACCGTCTCCGGAGTAATCTGTGTCATACCCTTCCGCACAGAACCGGCTCACGACAACAAAAATCGATAAATGTTCCCAGAAAAAAGAAAAACAAATAAGAAGAAGGAAATAACGAATATAAAGCTATTATTATGCTTGGGATACGATAAAATGGAACCGGAATCGAATTTCGAACTTCCTAAACGGATTTCTCGAGGAAACGAAAACTTAATAGAAGCGGTAAATCACAAATTAGAGGGCCTTAGAGAAGGAATTCGGCTAAAATCTCGTCAGCTCATTGCGTAGTAATGAGTCTCGTCCGTTTGCCCGTTTACAATCAAATTAGTCTTAAATTTTGTCCAAATCCGGCAGTGCCCGAGCTACGTTGATTTCACATGTCTTATCTGGGCCCGATCGAGATTCAGATGATTTGAGCCGAAAATCATCTGTCAACAAGTAATCAAAAATAGAAAAACACGAAAAGATGTGCAACAAGAGGACTTCCCAAGGGGGTCACCCATCCTAGTCCTGCTCTCGCCCAAGCACGCTTACTTCAGAGTTCTGATGGGATCCGATGCATTAGTGCTAGTATGATCGCACCCGACTTTGAGTGGGATGTTTATTCTTATATCACTCGAGTACGTGAGGAGCAGGCGGCGATGGACAACACGCGGCACTGCTCTCGCCTAATCATAACAATGAAGTTAAGCGTTCTGGCGCGATGGCAGAGCTAGGATGGGTGACCACCCTGGGAAGACCTCGTGTCGCGACCGTTTACGTAAATTATGGATAAAATAGTCGAAATAATTGTTTTTATTGAGTTAACCGTCTCCGGAGTAATCTGCGTCATACCCTTCCGCATAGAACCGGCTCACGACAACAAAAATCGATAAATGTTCCCAGAAAAAAGAAAAACAAATAAGAAGAAGGAAATAACGAATATAAAGCTATTATTATGCTTGGGATACGATAAAATGGAACCGGAATCGAATTTCGAACTTCCTAAGCGGATTTCTCGAGGAAACGAAAACTTAATAGAAGCGGTAAATCAGAAATTAGAGGGCCTTAGAGAAGGAATTCGGCTAAAATCTCGTCAGCTCATTGCGTAGTAATGAGTCTCGTCCGTTTGCCCGTTTACAATCAAATTAGTCTTAAATTCTGTCCAAATCCGGCAGTGCCTGAGCTACGTTGATTTCACATGTCTTATCTGGTCCCGATCGAGATTCAGATGATTTGAGCCGAAAATCATCTGTCAACAAGTAATCAAAAATAGAAAAACACGAAAAGATGTGCAACAAGAGGACTTCCCAAGGGGGTCTTGTTGACAGATGATTTTCGGCTCAAATCATCTGAATCTCGATCGGGACCAGATAAGACATGTGAAATCAAAAATAGAAAAACACGAAAAGATGTGCAACAAGAGGACTTCCCAAGGGGGTCACACATCCTAATACTGCTCTCGCCCAAGTACGCTTAACTTCGGAGTTCTAATGGGATCCGGTGCATTAGTGCTGGTATGATCGCACCCGACATTGAGTGGGATGTTTGTTCTTATATCCCCCGAGTACGTGTGGAGCGGGCGGCGATGGACAACACGCGGCACTGCTCTCGCCCAATCATAACCATGAAGTTAAGCGTTCTGGCGCGATGGCAGAGGTAGGATGGGTGACCTCCCTGGGAAGACCTCGTGTCGCGACCGTTTACGTAAATTATGGATAAAACAGTCGAAATAATTGTTTTTAATGAGTTAACCGTCTCTAGAGTAATCTGCGTCATACCCTTCCGCACATAACCGGCTCACGACAACAAAAATCGATATATGTTCCCATAAAATAGAAAAAAAAATAAGAATAAGGAAATAAAGAATGTAAAGCTATTATTATGCCTGAGATACGAAAAATGGAACCGGAGTCGAATTTCGAACTTCCTAAGCGGATTTCTCGAGGAAACGTAAGCTTAACAAAAGCGGTAAATCGCAAATTAGAGGGTCTTAGAGAAGGAATTCGGCTAAAATCTCGTCAGCTCATTGCGTAGTAATGAGTTTTGTTCGTTTGTCCGTTTACAATCAAATTAGCCTACAATTTTGTCCAAATCCGGCAGTGTCCGAGCTTCGTTGATTTCACATGTCTTATCTGGTCTCTATCGAGATTCAGATGATTTGAGCCGAAAATCGTCTCTCAACAAGTAATCAAAAATAGAAAAACACGAAAAGGCGTGCAACAAGAAAAATTCCCCAGGGGGTCACCCATCCTAGTACTGCTCTCGCCCAAGCAGGCTTAACTTCGGAGTTCTGATGCGATCCGGTGCATTAGTGCTGGTATGATCGCACCCGGACATTGAGTGGGATGTTTATTCTTATATCCCTCGAGTACGTGTGGAGCGGGCGGCGATGGACAACACGCGGCACTGCTCTTACCCAATCATAACCATGAAGTTAAGCGTTCTGGCGCGAAGGCAGAGCTAGGATGGGTGACCTCCCTGGGAAGTCCTCGTGTCGCGACAGTTTACGTAAATTATGACTAAAACAGACGAAATAATTGTTTTTAATGAGTTAACCGTCTCCGGAGTAATCTGCGTCGTACCATTCCGCACAGAACTGTCTCACGACAACAAAAATCGCTAAATGTTCCCAGAAAATAGAAAAAAAAAAGAAGGAAAAAAAACGAATATAAAGCTATTATTATGCCTGGGATACGATAAAATGGAACCGGAATCGAATTTCGAACTTCCTAAGCGGATTTCATGATGAAACGGAAGCTTAACAGAAGCGTAAGATCGCAAATTAGAGGGTCTTAGAGAAGGAATTCGGCTAAAATCTCTCCAGCTCATTGCGGAGTAATGAGTCTCGTTTGTTTGCCCGTTTACAATCAAATTAGGCTACAATTATGTCCAAATGCGGCAGTGACCGAGCGACGTTGATTTCACATGTCTTATCTGGTCCCGATCGTGGTTCAGATGATTTGAGCCCGAAATCGTCTTTCAACAAGTAATCAAAAATAGAAAAAAAAGAAAATGGGTGCAACACGAGGATTTCCCAAGGGGTCACCCATCGAGGGGCGATGGACAACACGCGGCACTGCTCTCGCCCAATCAGAACCATGAAGTTAAGCGTTCTGGCGCGATGGCAGAGCTTAGATGGGTGACCTCCCTAGGAAGTCCTCATGTCGCTACCGTTTACGTAAATTATAGCTAAAACAGTCAAAATAATTGTTTTTAATGAGTTAACCGTCTACGGAGTAATCTGCGTCATAACCTTCCGCACAGAACCGACTCACGTCAAAAAAAATCGCTAAATGTTCCCAGAAAATAGAAAAAAATTAAAAAGAAAAAAATAGCAAATATAAAGCTATTATTATGCCTGGGATACGATAAAATGGAACTGAAATCGAATTTCGGAATTCCTAAACAGATTTCTCGAGGAAACGGAAGCTTAACAGAAGCGGAAAATCGCAAATTAGAGGGTCTTAAAGAAGGAATTCGGCTAAAATCTCGCCAGCTCATTGCGGAGGAATGAGTCTCGTTCGTTTGCCCGTTTACAATCAAATTAGGCTACAATTTTGTTCAAATCCGGCAGAGCCCGAGCTACGTTGATTTCAAATGTCTTATCTGGTGTCGATTGAGATTCAGATGATTTGAGCCGAAAATCGTCTGTCAACAAGTAATCAAAAATAGAAAAACAAGAAAAGGGGTGCAACACAGGGACTTCCCAGGGGGTCGGGTCACCCATCCTAGTACTGCTCTTGCCCAAGCACGCTTAACTCCGGAGTTCTGATGGGATCCGGTGCATTAGTGCTGGTATGATCGCACCCGACATTGATTGGGATGTTTATTATTATATACCTCGAGTACGTGTGGAGCGGGCGGCGATGGACAACAAGCGGCACTGCTCTCGCCCAATCAGAACCACGAAGTTAAGCGTTCTGGCGCGATGGCAGAGCTAGGATGGGTGACCTCCCTGAGAAGTCCTCGTGCCGCGACCGTTTATGTAAATATTGGAAGAAACAGTCGAAATAATTGTTTTTAATGAGTTAACCGTCTCCCGAGTAATCTGCGTCATACCCTTCCGCACAGAACCGGCTCACGACAACAAAAATCGCTAAATATTTCAAGAAAATAGAAAAAAAATAAGAAGAACAAAATAGCGAATGTAAAGCTATTATTATGCCTGGGATACGATAAAATGGAATGTAATCGAATTTCGGACTTCCTAAGCGGATTTCTCGAGAAAACGAAAGCTTAACAGAAGCGGAACATCGCAAATTAGAGGGTCTTAAAGAAGGAATTCGGCCAAAATCTCGCCAGCTCATTGCGGAGTAATGAGTCTCTTTCGTTTGCCCGTTTACAATCAAATTAGGCTACAATTATGTCCAAATGCGGCAGTGACCGAGCGACGTTGATTTCACATGTCTTATCTGGTCCCGATCGTGGTTCAGATGATTTGAGCCCGAAATCGTCTTTCAACAAGTAATCAAAAATAGAAAAAAAAGAAAATGGGTGCAACACGAGGATTTCCCAGGGGGTCACCCATCGAGGGGCGATGGACAACACGCGGCACTGCTCTCGCCCAATCAGAACCATGAAGTTAAGCGTTCTGGCGCGATGGCAGAGCTTAGATGGGTGACCTCCCTAGGAAGTCCTCATGTCGCTACCGTTTACGTAAATTATAGCTAAAACAGTCAAAATAATTGTTTTTAATGAGTTAACCGTCTCCGGAGTAATCTGCGTCATAACCTTCCGCACAGAACCGGCTCACGCCAAAAAAAATCGCTAAATGTTCCCAGAAAATAGAAAAAAATTAAGAAGAAAAAATTAGCGAATATAAAGCTATTATTATGCCTGGGATACGATAAAATGGAACTGAAATCGAATTTCGGAATTCCTAAACAGATTTCTCGAGGAAACGGAAGCTTAACAGAAGCGGAAAATCACAAATTAGAGGGTCTTAAAGAAGGAATTCGGCTAAAATCTCTCCAGCTCATTGCGGAGTGATGAGACTCGTTCGTTTGCCCGTTTACAATCGAATTAGCCTACAATTTTGTCCCAATCCGGCAGTGCCCGAGCTACGTTGATTTCACATGTCTTATCTGGTCCTGATCCAGATTCAGATGATTTGAGCCGAAAATCGTCTGCCAACAAGTAATCAAAAATAGAAAAACACGAAAAGGGGTGCAACACGAGGACTGCCCAGGAGGTCACCCATCCTAGTACTGCCCTCGCCCAAGTACGCTTAACTTAGGAGTTCTGATGGGATCCAGTGCATTAGTGCTGGTATGATCGCACCCGACATTGAGTGGGATGTTTATTCTTATATCCCTCGAGTACGTGTGGCGCGGGCGGCGAGGGACAACACGCGGCACTGCTCTCGCCCAATCAGAACCATGAAGTTAAGCGTTCTGGCGCGATGCCAGAGCTAGGATGGGTGACCTCCCTGGAAAGTTCTCGTGTCGCGAACGTTTACGTAAATTATAGCTAAAACAGTAAAAATAATTTTTTTTAATGAGTTAACCATTTCCGGAGTAATCTGCGTCATACCCTTCCGCACAGAACCGGCTCACGACAACAAAAATCGCTAAATGTTCTCAGAAAATTAAAAAAAAAATAAGAAGAAGAAAATAGCGAATGTAAGCTATTATTATGCCTGGGATATGATTAAATATAACCGGAATCGAATTTCGGACTTCCTAAACGGATTTCTTGAGGAAACGGAAGCTTAACAGAAGCGGAAAATCGCAAATTAGAGGGTCTTAAAGAAGGAATTCGGCTAAAATCTCGCCAGCTCATTGCGGAGGAATGAGTCTCGTTCGTTTGCCCGTTTACAATCAAATTAGGCTACAATTTTGTTCAAATCCGGCAGAGCCCGAGCTACGTTGATTTCACATGTCTTATCTGGTGTCGATTGAGATTCAGATGATTTGAGCCGAAAATCATCTGTCAACAAGTAATCAAAAATAGAAAAACAAGAAAAGGGGTGCAACACAGGGACTTCCCAGGGGGTCGGGGTCACCCATCCTAGTACTGCTCTTGCCCAAGCACGCTTAACTCTGGAGTTCTGATGGGATCCGGTGCATTAGTGCTGGTATGATCGCATCCGACATTGATTGGGATGTTTATTATTATATACCTCGAGTACGTGTGGAGCGGGCGGCGATGGACAACAAGCGGCACTGCTCTCGCCCGATCAGAACCACGAAGTTAAGCGTTCTGGCGCGATGGCAGAGCTAGGATGGGTGACCTCCCTGAGAAGTCCTCGTGTCGCGACCGTTTATGTAAATATTGGAAGAAACAATCGAAATAATTGTTTTTAATGAGTTAACCGTCTCCCGAGTAATCTGCGTCATACCCTTCCGCACAGAACCAGCTCACGACAACAAAAATCGCTAAATGTTCCCAGAAAATAGAAAAAAAATAAGAAGAAGAAAATAGCGAATGTAAAGCTATTATTATGCCTGGGATACGATAAAATGGAACCAGAATCGAATTTCGAACTTCCTAAGCGGATTTCTCGAGGAAACGAAAGCTTAACAGAAGCGGAAAATCGCAAATTAGAGGGTCTTAAAGAAGAAATTCGGCTAAAATCTCGCCAGCTCATTGCGGAGTAATGAGTCTCGTTCGTTTTCTAGTTTACAATCAAATTAGGCTACAATTATGTCCAAATGCGGCAGTGACCGAGCGACGTTGATTTCACATGTCTTATCTGGTCCCGATCGTGGTTCAGATGATTTGAGCCCGAAATCGTCTTTCAACAAGTAATCAAAAATAGAAAAAAAAGAAAATGGGTGCAACACGAGGATTTCCCAGGGGGTCACCCATCGAGGGGCGATGGACAACACGCGGCACTGCTCTCGCCCAATCAGAACCATGAAGTTAAGCGTTCTGGCGCGATGGCAGAGCTTAGATGGGTGACCTCCCTAGGAAGTCCTCATGTCGATACCGTTTACGTAAATTATAGCTAAAACAGTCAAAATAATTGTTTTTAATGAGTTAACCGTCTCCGGAGTAATCTGCGTCATACCTTCCGCACAGAA
Source organism: Primulina tabacum (assembly GCF_025594145.1). Classification (NCBI taxonomy): domain Eukaryota; kingdom Viridiplantae; phylum Streptophyta; class Magnoliopsida; order Lamiales; family Gesneriaceae; genus Primulina; species Primulina tabacum. Next base: position 28,425,756 of record NC_134559.1, on the reverse strand, counting down.
CCGGCTCACGCCAAAAGAAATCGCTAAATGTTCCCAGAAAATAGAAAAAAATTAAGAAGAAAAAAATAGCGAATGTAAAGCTATTATTATGCCTGGGATACGATAAAATAGAACTGAAATCGAATTTCGGAATTCCTAAACAGATTTCTCGAGGAAACGGAAGCTTAACAGAAGCGGAAAATCGCAAATTAGAGGGTATTAGAGAAGGAATTCGGCTAAAATCTCTCCAGCTCATTGCGGAGTGATGAGACTCGTTCGTTTGCCCGTTTACAATCGAATTAGCCTACAATTTTGTCCCAATCCGGCAGTGCCCGAGCTACGTTGATTTCACATGTCTTATCTGGTCATGATCCAGATTCTGATGATTTGAGCCGAAAATCGTCTGTCAACAAGTAATCAAAAATAGAAAAACACGAAAAGGGGTGCAACACGAGGACTGCCCAGGAGGTCACCCATCCTAGTACTGCTCTCGCCCAAGTACGCTTAACTTAGGAGTTCTGATGGGATCCAGTGCATTAGTGCTGGTATGATCGCACCCGACATTGAGTGGGATGTTTATTCTTATATCCCTCGAGTACGTGTGGCGCGGGCGGCGAGGGACAACACGCGGCACTGCTCTCGCCCAATCAGAACCTTGAAGTTAAGCGTTCTGGCGCGATGCCAGAGCTAGGATGGGTGACCTCCCTGGAAAGTTCTCGTGTCGCGAACGTTTACGTAAATTATAGCTAAAACAGTAAAAATAATTTTTTTTAATGAGTTAACCATTTCCGGAGTAATCTGCGTCATACCCTTCCGCACAGAACCGGCTCACGACAACAAAAATCGCTAAGTGTTCTCAGAAAATTAAAAAAAAAATAAGAAGAAGAAAATAGCGAATGTAAGCTATTATTATGCCTGGGATATGATTAAATATAACCGGAATCGAATTTCGGACTTCCTAAACGGATTTCTCGAGGAAACGGAAGCTTAACAGAAGCGGAAAATCGCAACTTAGAGGGTCTTAAAGAAGGAATTCGGCTAAAATCTCGTCAGCTCATTACAGAGGAATGAGTCTCGTTCGTTTGCCAGTTTACAATCAAATTAGGCTACAATTTTGTTCAAATCCGGCAGAGCCCGAGCTACGTTGATTTCACATGTCTTATCTGGTGTCGATTGAGATTCAGATGATTTGAGCCGAAAATCGTCTGTCAACAAGTAATCAAAAATAGAAAAACAAGAAAAGGGGTGCAACACAGGGACTTCCCAGGGGGTCGGGTCACCCATCCTAGTACTGTTCTTGCCCAAGCACGCTTAACTCCGGAGTTCTGATGGGATCCGGTGCATTAGTGCTGGTATGATCGCACCCGACATTGATTGGGATGTTTATTATTATGTACCTCGAGTACGTGTGGAGCGGGCGGCGATGGACAACAAGCGGCACTGCTCTCGCCCAATCAGAACCACGAAGTTAAGCGTTCTGGCGCGATGGCAGAGCTAGGATGGGTGACCTCCCTGAGAAGTCCTCGTGTCGCGACCGTTTATGTAAATATTGGAAGAAACAATCGAAATAATTGTTTTTAATGAGTTAACCGTCTCCCGAGTAATCTGTGTCATACCCTTCCGCACAGAACCGGCTCACGACAACAAAAATCGCTAAATGTTCCTAGAAAATAGAAAAAAAATAAGAAGAAGAAATTAACGAATGTAAAGCTATTATTATGCCTGGGATACGATAAAATGGAATGTAATCGAATTTCGGACTTCCTAAGCGGATTTCTCGAGAAAACGAAAGCTTAACAGAAGCGGAAAATCGCAAATTAGAGGGTCTTAAAGAAGGAATTCGGCTAAAATCTCGCCAGCTCATTGCGGAGTAATGAGTCTCGTTCGTTTGCCCGTTTACAATCAAATTAGGCTACAATTTTGTCCAAATCCGGCAGTGCCCGAGCTACGTTGATTTCACATGTCTTATCTGGTCCCGATCGAGATTCAGATGATTTGAGCCGAAAATCATCTGTCCACAAGTAATCAAAAATAGAAAAACACGAAAAGGGGTGCAACACGAGGATTTTCCAGGGGGTCACCCATCCTAGTACTGCTCTCGCCCAAACACGCTTAACTTCGGAGTTCTGATGGTATCTTGTGCATTAGTGCTGGTATGATCGAACCCGACATTGATTGGGATGTTTATTCTTATATCCCTCGAGTGCGTGTGGCGCGGGCGGTGATGGACAACAAATAAATCCTTATATTATTCGAAAATTCTGATTCAGCCCTTAAACGTTCGTAAATTGCCCTTAGGTCCCCAATCTTTCGAAATATTGCATTTTTGTCCCTTATATTTCGATACTTGCATGTTTATTTTATACGCCGGGACGTAAATTTTATCGGTGTGGGTTTTTCAATAAAAAAATACGAACTTTTTGGCAATCCGGCTATTTAATTCCCAAACTATTTTTACCAAAACATTAATAATATTTTAATTAATTCTAATTAAAGACTAATTGGCTTAATTAGGGGCTTAATAGGCCTAAAGCCTTGTTAGTATTTAATTACGTATATAATATGTAAACCTTTCCCATAACCCTACGATTCTTTCAAAAGCACACGGCCACTCTTCTGAAAATTTCCCATAACCCTAGTATTGCTCTCGCCCAAGCACGCTTAACTTCGGAGTTCTGATGGGATCCGGTGCAATAGTGCTGGTATGATCGCACCCGACATTAAGTGGGATATTTATTTTTATGTCCCTCGAGTACTTGTAAAGCGGGCGGCGATGAACAACACGCGACACTGATCTCGCCCAATCAGAACGATAAAGTTAAGCTTTCTGGCGCGATGACGGAGCTAGGATGGGTGACCTCCCTGGGAAGTCCTCGTGTCGCGACCCATTTCGTAAATAATGGATAAAACAATCGAAATAATTGTTATTAATGAGTTAACCGTCTCCGGAGTAATCTGCGTCATATCCTTCCGCACGGAACCGGCTCACGACAACAAAAATCGCTAAATGTTCCCAGAAAATAGAAAAAAAAATAAGAAGAAGAAAATAGCGAATGTAAAGCTATTATTATGTCTGGGATATGATAAAATGGAACGGAATCGAATTTCGGACTTCCTAAAGGGATTTCTCGAGGAAACAGAGGCTCAAGAGAAGCGGAAAATCGCAAATTAGAGGGTCTTAGAGAAGGAATTCGGCTAAAATTTCGCCAGCTCTATTTTAGGCTACTATTTTGTCCAAATCCGACAGTGCCCGAGGTACGTTGATTTCACATGTCTTATCTGGTCCCGATCGTGATTCAGATGATTTGAGCCGAAAATCGTCTGTCAACAAGTAATCAAAAATAGAAAAACACGAAAAGGGGTGCAACACGAGGACTTCCCAGTGGGGGAAACCCATCCTAGTACTGCTCTCGCCCAAGCACGCTTAACTTCGGAGTTCTGATTGGATCCAGTGTATTAGTACTGGTATGATCGCAACCGACATTGAGTGGGATGTTTATTCTTATATCCCTCGAGTACGTGTGGCGCGAGCGGCGATGGACAACACGCGAAACTGCTCTCGCCCAATAAGAACCATGAAGTTAAGCGTTCCGGCGAGATGGCAGAGCTAGGATGGGTCACCTCCCTGGGAAGTCCTCGTGTCGCGACCGTTTACGTAAATTATCGCTAAAACAGTCGAAATAATTGTTTTTAATGAGATAATAGTATCCGGAGTAAATCTGCGTCATACCCTTTCGCACAGAACCGACTCACGACCACAAAAATTGCTAAATGTTCCCAGAAAATAGAAAAAAAATAAGAAAAATAAAATAGCGAATGAAAACCTATTATTATGCCTGGGATACGATAAAATGGAATCGGAATCGAATTTAGGACTTCCTAAGCGGATTTCTCGAGGAAACGGAAGCTTAACAGAAGCGGTAAATCGCAAATTAGAGGGTTTTAAAGAAGGAATTCTGCAAAATCTTGCCAGCTCATTGCGGAGTAATGAGTCTCGTTCGTTTGCCCGTTTACAATCAAATTAGGCTGCAATTTTGTCCAAATCCGGCAGTGCCCGAGCTACGTTGATTTCACATGTCTTATCTGGTCCCGATCGAGATTCAGATGATTTGAGCCGAAAATCGTCTGTGAACAAGTAATCAAAAATAGAAACACACAAAAAGGAGTGCAACACGAGGACTTCCTAGGGGGTCACCCATCCTAGTACTGCTCTCGCCCAAGCACTCTTGCCCAAGCACGCTTAACTTCGCAGTTCTGATGGGATTCGGTGCATTAGTGCTGGTATGATCGCACCTGACATTGAGTGAGATGTTTATTCTTATATCCCTCGAGTACGTGTGGAGCGGGCGGCGATGGACAACACGCGCCACTGTTCTCGCCCAATCAGAACCATGAAGTTAAGCGTTCTGGCGAGATGGCAGAGCTAGGATGGGTGACCTCCCTGGGAAGTCCTCGTGTCACGACCGTTTACGTAAATAATAGCTAAAACAGTCGAAATAATTATTTTTAATGAGTTAACCGTGTCCGGAGTAATCTGCGTCATACGCTTCCGCATAGAACCGGATCACGACAACAAAAATCGCTAAATGTTCACAGAAAATAGAAAAACATAAGAAGAAGAAAATAGCAAATGTAAAGGTATTATTGTGTCTGGGATACGATAAAATGGAACCGGAATCGAATTTCGGACTTCCTAAGCAGATTTCTCGAGGAAACGGAAGCTTAACGGAAGTGGAAAATCGCAAATAAGAGAGTCTTATAGAAGAAATTCGGCTAAATCTCGCCAGCTCATTGCGGAGCAAAGAGTCTCGTTCGTTTGCCCTTTTACAATTAAATTAGGCTACAATTTTGTCCAAATCCGGCAGTGCCCGAGCTACATTTATTTCACATGTCTTATCTGTTCCCAATCGAGATTCAGATGATTTGAGCCAAAAATTGTCTGTCAACAAGTAATCAAAAATAGAAAAACACGAAAAAGGATGCAACACGAGGACTTCCCAGGGAACACCCATCCTAGTACTGCTCTCTTCCAAGCACGCTTAACTTCTGAGTTCTGATAGGATCCGGTGCATTAGTGCTGGTATGATCGCACCCGACATTGAGTGGGATTTTTATTCTTATATCCCTCGAGTACGAGTGGAGCGGGCGGCGATAGACAACACGCGGCACAGCTCTTGCCCAACAGAACCATGAAGTTAAGCGTTCTGGCGCGATTGCAGAGCTAGGGTGGGTGACCTCCCTGGAAAGTCCTCGTGTCTCGACCGCTTACGTAAATTATGGCTAAAACACTTGAAATAATTGTTTATAATGAGTTTACCGTCTCCGGAGTAATCTGCGTCATACCCTTTCGCACAGAACCGACTCACGACAATAAAAATCGCTAAATGTTCCCAGAAAATAGAAAAAAAATAAGAATAAGAAAATAGCGAATGTAAAGCTATTATTATGCTTGGTATACGATAAAATGGAATCGGAATCGAATTTCGGACTTCCTAAGCGGATTTCTCGAGGAAACGGAAGTTTAACAGAAGCGGAAAATCGCAAATTAAAGGGTCTTAGAGAAGGAATTCGGCTAAAATCTTTCCAGCTCATTGCGGAGCAACGAGTCTCGTTCGTTTGCCCGTTTACAATTAAACTAGCCTACAATTTTTTCCAAATCAGGCAGTGCCCGAGCTACGTTAATTTCACATGTCTTTTCTGGTCACGATCGAGATTCAGATGATTTGATCCGAAAATAGTCTGTCAAGAAGTAATCAAAAATAGAAAAACACGAAAATGGGTTCGACACGAGGACTTCCCAGGGGGTCACCCATCCTAGTACTGCTCTCGTCCAAGCACGTTGAATTTCGGAGTTCTAATGGGATCCGATGCATTAGTGTTGGTATGATCGCACCCGACATTGAGTGAGATGTTTATTCTTATATCCCTCGAGTACGTGTGGAGCTGGCGGCGATGGACAACACGCGGCACTGCTCTCGACCAATCAGAACCATGAAGTTAAGCATTCTGGCGCAATGGCAGAGCGAGGATGGACCTCCTGGGAAGTCCTCGTGTCGCGACCGTTTACGTAAATTTTGGCTAAAACAGTCGAAATAATTGTTTTTAATGAGTTAACCATCTTCGGAGTAATCTGCGTCATATCCTTCCGCACAGAACCGGCTTACGACAACAAAAATCGCTAAATGTTCCCAGAAAATAGAAAAAAAAAAAAAACATAGCGAATGTAAAGCTATTATTGTGTCTGTGATACGATAAAATGGAACCGGAATCGAATTTCGGACTTCCTAAGCGGATTTCTCGAGGAAACGGAAGTTTAACAGAAGCGGAAAATCGCAAATTAAAGGGTCTTAGAGAAGGAATTCGGCTAAAATCTTTCCAGCTCATTGCGGAGCAACGAGTCTCGTTCGTTTGCCCGTTTACAATTAAACTAGCCTACAATTTTGTTCAAATCAGGCAGTGCCCGAGCTACGTTAATTTCACATTTCTTTTCTGGTCACGATCGAGATTCAGATGATTTGATCCGAAAATAGTCTGTCAAGAAGTAATCAAAAATAGAAAAACATGAAAAGGGGTGCAACACGAGGAATTCCCAGGGGGTCACCCATCCTAGTACTGCTCTCGCCCAAGCATGCTTAATTTCGGAGTCCTGATGGGATCCGGTGCATTAGTGCTGGTATGTTCGCAACCGACATTGAGTGGGATGTTTATTCTTATATCCCTCGAGTATGTGTGGAGCGGGCGGCGATGGACAACACGCGGCACTGCTCTCGCCCAATCAGAACCATGAAGTTAAGCATTCTGGCATGATGGCAGAGCTAGGATGGGTGACCTCCCTAAGAAGTCCCCGTGTCGCGACCGTTTACGTAAATTATGAATAAAAAAGTCGAAATAATTTTTTTTAATGAGTTAAACATCTCCGGAGTAATCTGTGTCATAACCTTCCGCACAGAACCGGCTCACGACAACAAAAATCGATAAATGTTCCCGAAAATAGAAAAAAATAAGAATAAAAAAATTGCGAATGTAAAGCTATTATTATGCCTGCGATACGATAAAATGGAACCGAAATCGAATTTCGGACTTCCTAAGCAGATTTCTCGAGGAAACGGAAGCTTAACAGAAGCGGAAAATCGCAAATTAGAGGCTCTTAGAGAAGAAATTCTGCTAAAATCTCGCCAGTCCGCAATGAGTCTCGTTTGTTTGCCCGTTTACAATCAAATTAGGCTACAATTTTGTCAAAATCGGGCAGTGCCCGAGCTACGTTAATTTCACATGTCTTATCTGGTCCAGATCGAGATTCAGATTATTTGAGCTGAAAATCGTCTGTCAATTAGTAAAAAAAAAAAAAAAAACGAAAAGGGGTCCAACCGAGAACTTCCCAGGGGGTCACCGATCCTAGTACTGCTCTTGCCCAAGCACGCTTAACTTCCGAGTTCTGATGGGATCCGGTGCATTAGTGCTGGTATGATCGCACCCGACATTGAGTGGGATGTTTATTCTTATATCCCTCGAGTACAAGTGGAGCAGGCGGCGATGGACAAGACGCAGCACTGCTCTCGCCCAACAGAACCATGAAGTTAAGGGTTCTGGCGCGATTGCAGAGCTAGGATGGGTGACCTCCCTAGGAAGTCCTCGTGTCGCGACCGTTTACGTAAATTATGGCTAAAACAGTAGAAATAATTGTTTTTAATGAGTTAACCGTCTCCGGAGTAATCTGCGTCATACCCTTCCGCACAGAACCAGCTCACGACAACAAAAATCGCTAAATGTTCCCAGAAAATAGAAAAAAAATAAGAATAAGAAAATATCGAGTGTAAAGCTATTATTATGCCTGGGATACGATAAAATGGAACCGGAATTGAATTTCGGATTTCCTAAGCTGATTTCTCGAGAAAACAGAAGCTTAACAGAAGCGGAAAATCGCAAATTAGAGGGTTTTAGAGAAGGAATTCGGCTAAAATCTCGCCAGCTCATTGCGTAGCAATAAGTCTCATTCATTTGCCCGTTTACGATCAAATTAGCCTACAATTTTTTCCAAATCCGGCAGTGCCTGAGCTACGTTGATTTCACATGTCTTATCTGGTCCCGATCGAGATTCAGATGATTTGAGCCGAAAATTGTCTTTCAACAAGTAATCAAAAATAGAAAAACACGTAAAGGGATGCAACACGAGGTCTTCCCGGGGGGCCACCCATCCTAGTACTGCTCTCGCCCAAGCACGCTTAACTTCGGAGTTCTGATGGGATCCAATGCATTAGTGCTAGTATGATCGCACCTGAAATTGAGTGGGATGTTTATTCTTATATCTCTCGAGTACGAGTGGAGCGGGCGGCGATGGACAACACGCGGCACTGCTCTCGCCCAACAGAACCATGAAGTTAAGCATTCTGGCGCGATGGCATAGCGAGGATGGGTGACCTCCCTGGGCAGTCCTCGTGTCGCGACCGTTTACGTAAGTTATGGCTAAAGCAGTCGAAATAATTGTTTTTAATGAGTTAACCATCTCCGGAGTAATCTGCGTCATACCCTTCCGCACAGAACCGGCTCACGACAACAAAAATCGCTAAATGTTCCCAGAAAATAGAAAAAAATAAGAATAAGAAAATAGCGAATGTAAAGCTATTATTATGCTTGGGATACGATAAAATGGAACCGGAATCGAATTTCGGACTTTTTAAGCGGATTTCTCGAGGAAAGGAAAGTTTAACAGAAGCGGAAAATCGCAAATTAGAGAGTCTTAGAGAAGGAATTCGGCTAAAATCTCTCCAGCTCATTGCGGAGTAATGAGTCTCGTTCGTTTGCCCGTTTACAATCAAATTAGCCTACAATTTTGTCCAAATCCGGCAGTGCCCGAGCTACGTTGATTTCACATGTCTAACTTCGGAGTATTGCTCTCGTCCAGGGGGTCACCCATCCTAGTATTGCTCTCGTCCAAGCAAGCTTAACTTCGGAGTTCTGACGGGATCCGGTGCATTAATGCTGGTATGATCGCACCTGACATTGAGTGGGATGTTTATTCTTATATCCCTCGAGTACGAGTGGAGCGGGTGGCGATGGACAACACGCGGCACTGCTCTCGCCCAACAGAACCATGAAGTTAAGCGTTCTGGCGCGATAGCAGAGCTAGGATGGGTGACCTCCCTAAAAAGTCCTCGTGTCGCGACCCTTTACGTAAATTATGGCTAAAATAGTAAAAATATTTGTTTTTAATGAGTTAACCGTCTCCGGAGTAATCTGCGTCATACCCTTCCGCACAGAACCGGCTCACGATAACAAAAATCGATAAATGTTTCGAGAAAATATAAAAAAAAATAAGAATAAGAAAATAGCGAATGTAAAGCTATTATTATGCCTGAGATACGATAAAATGGAACCAGAATCGAATTTCGAACTTCCTAAGCTGATTTCTCGAGGAAACGGAAGCTTAACAGAAGCGGAAATCGCAAATTAGAGGGTCTTAGAGAAGAAATTCGGCTAAAATCTCGCCAGTCGGCAATGATTCTTGTTCGTTTGCCCGTTTACAATCAAATTAGGCTACAATTTTGTCCAAATCCGGCAGTGCCCGAGCTACGTTTATTTTAAATGTCTTATCTGGTCCCGATCGAGATTCAGATGATTTGAGCCGAAAATCGTCATTCAACAGGTAATCAAAAATAAAAAAACACGAAAAAGGGTGCAACACGAGGACTTCCCAGGGGGTGTTCTGATGTGATCCGGTGCATTAGTGCTGGTATGATCGCACCCGACATTGAGTAGGATGTTTATTCTCATATCCCTCGAATACGAGTGGAGCGGGCGGCGATGGACAACACGCGGCACTGCTCTCGCCCAACAGAACCATGAAGTTAAGCGTTCTGGCGCGATTGCAGAGCTAGGATGAGTGACCTCCCTGGGAAGTCCTCGTGTCGCGACCATTTACGTAAATTATGGCTAAAACAATAGAAATAATTGTTTTTATTGAGTTAACCGTCTCTGGAGTAATCTGCGTCATACCCTTCCGCACAGAACCGGCTCATCACAACAAAAATCGCTAAATGTTCCCAGAAAATAAAAAAAAAATAAGAATAAGAAAATAGCGAATGTAAAGATATTATTATGCTTGGGATACGATAAAATGGAACCGGAATCGAATTTCAGACTTCCTAAACGGATTTCTCGAGGAAACGGAAGCTTAACAGAAGCGGAAAATTGCAAATTAGAGGGTCTTAGAGAAGGAATTCGGCTAAAATCTCGCTACCTCGTTGCGGAGTAATAAGTCTCGTTCGTTTGCTCGTTTACAATCAAATTAGCCTACAATATTTTCCAAATCTGGCGGTGCCCGAGCTACGTTGATTTCACATGTCTTATCTGGTCACGATCGAGATTCAGATGATTTGAGCCAAAAATCGTCTGACAACAAGTAATCAAAAATAGAAAAACACGAAAAAGAGTGCAACACAAGGACTTCCCAGGGGGTCACCCATCCTAGTACTGCTCTCGCCCAAACACGCTTAACTTCGAAGTTCTTATTGGATCCGGTGCATTAGTGCTAGTATGATCACACCCGACATTGAGTGGGATGCTTATTCTTATATCCCTCGAGTACGTGTGGAGCGAGCGGCGATGGACAACACGCGGCACTGCTCTCGCCCGATCAGAACCATGAAGTTAAGCGTTCCAGCGCAATGGCAGAGCTAGGATGGGTGACCTCCATGGGAAGTCCTCGTGTCGCGACCGTTTTCGTAAATTATGGATAAAACAGTCGAAATTATTGTTTTTAATGAGTTAACCGTCTCCGGAGTAATCTGCTTCATACCCTTCCGCACAGAACCAGCGTACTACAACAAAAATCGATAAATGTTCCAAAACAATAGAAAAAACTAAGAAGAAGAAAATAGCGAATGTAAAGCTATAATTATGCCTCGTATACGATAAAATGGAACCCGAATCGAATTTCAAACTTCCTAAGCGGATTTCTCGAAAAAAAGAAAGCTTAACAGAAGCGGAAAACCGCAAATAAGAGAGTCTTATAGAAGGAATTCGTCTAAAATTTCGCCAGCTCATTGCGGAGCAATGAGTCTCGTTGTTTTGCCCGTTTACAATCAAATTAGGCTAAAATTTTGTCCAAATCCGGCAGTGCCCGAGCTACGTTGATTTCACATGTCTTATCTGGTCCCGATCGAGATTCAGATGATTTGAGCCGAAAATCGCCTGTCAACAAGTAATCAAAAATAGAAAAACACGAAAAGGGGTGCAACACGGGGACTTCCCAGGGGGTCACTCATCCTAGTACTGCTCTCGCCCAAGCACGCATAACTTCGGAGTTCTGATGGGATCCGGTGCATTAATGCTGGTATGATCGCACCCGACATTGAGTGGGATGTTTATTCTTATATCCCTCGAGTACGTGTGGAGCGGGCGGCGATGAACAACACGCGGCACTGCTCTCGCCCAATCAAAACCATGAAGTTGATGGGTGACCTCCCTGGGAAGTGCTCGTGTCGCGCCCGTTTACGTAAATTATGGCTAAAGCAGCCGAAATAATTGTTTTAAATGAGTTAACCGTCTCCGGAGTAATCTGCGTCATACCCTTCCACACAGAACCGGCTCACGACAACAAAAATCGCTAAATGTTCACAGAAAATAAAAAAAAAATAAAAATAATAAAATAGCGAATGTAAAGCTATTATTATGCCTGAGATACGATAAAATGGAACCATAATCGAGTTTCACACTTCCTAAGCTGATTTCTCGAGGAAACGGAAGCTTAACAGAAACGGAAATCGCAAATTAGAGGGTCTTAGAGAAGAAATTCGGCTAAAATCTCGCCAGTCCGCAATGAGTCTTGTTCGTTTGCCCGTTTACAATCAAATTAGGCTACAATTTTGTTCAAATCCGGCAGTGCCCGAGCTCCGTTGATTTCACATGTCTTATCTGGTCCCGATCGAGATTCAGATGATTTGAGCCGAAAATCGTCTGTCAACAGGTAATCAAAAATAGAAAAACACGAAAAGGGGTGCAACCCGAGGACTTCCCAGGGGGTCACCCATCTTAGAACTGCTCTCGCCCAAGCACGCTTAACTTATATGTTCTGATGGGATCTGGTGCATTAGTGCTGGTATGATCGCACCAGGCATTGAGTGGGATGTTTATTCTTATATCCCTCGAGTATGTGTGGAGCGGGCGGCGATGGACAACACGCAGCACTGTTCTCGCCCAACAGAACCATAAAGTTAAGCGTTCTGGCGCGATTTCAAAGCTAGGATGGGTGACCTCCTTTGAAAGTCCTTGTGTCGCGACCGTTTACGTAAATTATGGCTAAAACAGTAGAAATAATTGTATTTAATGAGATAACCGTCTCCGGAGTAATCTGCGTCATACGCTTCCGCACAGAACTGGCTCACGACAACAAAAATCGCTAAATGTTCTCAGAAAATACAAAAAAAATAAAAATAAGAAAATAAGGAATGTAAAGCTATTATTATGCTTGGGATACGATAAAATGGAACCGGAATCGAATTTCGGACTTTCTAAGCGGATTTCTCGATGAAACAAAAGTTTAACTGAAGTGAAAAATCGCAAATTAGAGGGTCTTAAAGAAGAAATTCGGCTAAAATCTCGCCAGCTCATTGCGGAGTAATGAGTCTCGTTCGTTTGCCCGTTTACAATCAAATTAGGCTACAATTTTGTCCAAATCCGGCAGTGCCCGAGCTACGTTGATTTCACATGTCTTATCTGGTCCCGATCGTGATTCAGATTATTTGAGCCGAAAATAATTTGTCAACAAGTAATCAAAAATAGAAAACACGAAAAGGGGTGCAACACGATGACTTCCAAGGGTGTCACCCATCCTAGTACTGCTATCGCCCAAGCACGCTTAACTTCGGAGTTCTGATGGGATCCGGTGCATTAGTGCTGGTATGATCGCACCCGACATTGAGTGGGATGTTTATTCTTATATCCCTCGAGTACCTGTGGAGCGAGCGGCGATGGACAACACGCGACACTGCTCTCACGCAACAGAACCATGAAGTTAAGCGTTCTGGCGCGATGCAGAGCTAGGATGGGTGACCTCCCTGGGAAGTCCTCGTGTCGCGACCGTTTACGTAAATTATGGCTAAAACAGTAGAAATAATTTTTTTTAATGAGTTAACCATCTACAGAGTAATCAGTGTCATACCCTTCCGCACAGAACCGGCTCACGACAACAAAAATCGCTAAATGTTCCCAGAAAAGAGAAAAAAAAAATAATAATAAGAAAATAGCGAATATAAAGCTATTATTATGCCTTGGATACGATAAAATGGAACCGGAATCGAATTTCAGACTTCCTAATCGGATTTCTCGAGGAAACGGAAGTTTACCAGAAGCGGAAAATCGGAAATTAGAGGGTCTTAGAGAAGGAATTCAGCTAAAATATCGCCAGCTCATTGCGTAGGAATGAGTCTCGTTCGTTTGCCCGTTTACAATCAAACTAGCCTACAATTTTGTCCAAATCCCGCAGTGCCCGAGCTACGTTAATTTCACATGTCTTATCTGGTTCCGATCGAGATTCAGATGATTAGATCCGAAAATCGTCTGTCAACAAGTAATCAAAAATAGAAAAACACGAAAAGGGGTGCAACACGAGGACTTTCGAGGGGGTCACCCATCCTAGTACTACTCTCGTCCAAGCACGCTTAACTTCGGAGTTCTGATGGGATCCATTGCATTAGTGCTGGTATGATCGCAACCGACATTGAGTGGGATGTTTATTCTTATATCACTCGAGTATATGTGGAGGGGGCGGCGATGGACAACACGCGGCACTGCACTCGCCCAATCAGAACCATGAAGTTAAGCGTTCTGGTGCGATGGCAGAGCTAGGATGGGTGACCTCCCTGGGAAGTCCTCGTGTCGCGACCGTTTACGTAAATTATGGCTAAAACAGTCGAAATAATTTTTTTAGTGAGTTAACCATCTCCGGAGTAATCTGCGTCATACGCTTCCGCACAGAACCGGCTCACGACAACAAAAATCACTAAATGTTCACAGAAAATAGAAAAAAAATAAGAATAAGAAAATAGCGAATGTAAAGCTATTATTATGGCTGAGATACGATAAAATGGAATCGGAATCGAATTTCGGACTTTCTAAGCGGATTTCTCGAGGAAATGAAAGTTTAACAGAAGCGGAAAATTGCAAATTAGAGGGTCTTAGAGAAGGAATTCGGCTAAAATCTCTCCAGCTCATTGCGGAGTAATGAGTCTCGTTCGTTTGCCCGTTTACAATCAAATTAGCCTACAATTTTGTCCAAATCCGGCAGTGCCCGAGCTACGTTGATTTCACATGTCTTATCTGGTTCCGATCGAGATTCAGATGATTTGAGTCGAAAATCGTCTGTCAACAAGTAATCAAAAATAGAAAAACACGAAAAGGGGTGCAACACGATGACTTCCCAGAGGGTCGCCCATCCTAGTACTGGTCTCGTCCAAGCACGCTTAACTTCGAAGTTCTAATAGGATCCGGTGCATTAGTGCTGGTATGATTGCACCCGACATTGAGTGGGATGTTTATTCTTATATCCCTCGAGTACGTGTGGCGCGGGCGGCGAGGGACAACACGCGGCACTGCTCTCGCCCAATCAGAACCATGAAGTTAAGCGTTCTGGCGCGATGCCAGAGCTAGGATGGGTGACCTCCCTGGAAAGTTCTCGTGTCGCGAACGTTTACGTAAATTATAGCTAAAACAGTAAAAATAATTTTTTTTAATGAGTTAACCATTTCCGGAGTAATCTGCGTCATATATTCCGCACAGAACCGGCTCACGACAACAAAAATCGCTAAATGTTCTCAGAAAATAAAAAAAAATAAGAAGAAGAAAATAGCGAATGTAAGCTATTATTATGCCTGGGATATGATTAAATATAACCGGAATCGAATTTCGGACTTCCTAAACGGATTTCTCGAGGAAACGGAAGCTTAACTGAAGCGGAAAATCGCAAATTAGAGGGTCTTAAAGAAGGAATTCGGCTAAAATCTCGCCAGCTCATTGCGGAGGAATGAGTCTCGTTCGTTCGTCTGTCAACAAGTAATCAAAAATAGAAAAACAAGAAAAAGGGTGCAACACAGGGACTTCCCAGGGGGTCGGGTTGTTTATTCTTATATCCCTCGAGTACGTGTGTAGCGGGCGGCGATGGACAACAAGCGGCACTGCTCTCGCCCAATCAGAACCGTGAAGTTAAGCGTTCTGGCGCGATGCCAGAGCTAGGATGGGTGACCTCCCTGGGAAGTCCTCGTGTCGCGACCGTTTACGTAAATTATGGCTAAAACAGTCGAAATAATTGTTTTTAATGAGTTAACCATCTCCGGAGTAATCTGCGTCATACCCTTCTGCACAGAACCGGCTCACGATAACAAAAATCGATAAATGTTTCGAGAAAATATAAAAAAACTAAGAATAAGAAAATAGCGAATGTAAAGCTATTATTATGCCTTAGATACGATAAAATGGAACCATAATCGAGTTTCGCACTTCCTATGCTGATTTCTCGAGGAAACGGAAGCTTAACAGAAGCGGAAATCGCAAATTAGAGGGTCTTAGAGAAGAAATTCGGCTAAAATCTCGCCAGTCCGCAATGAGTCTTGTTCGTTTGCCCGTTTACAATCAAATTAGGCTACAATTTTGTCCAAATCCGACAGTGCCCGAGCTACGTTGATTTCACATGTCTTATCTGAACCCGATCGAGATTCAGATGATTTGAGCAGAAAATCGTCATTCAACAGGTAATCAAAAATAGAAAAACACGAAAAAGGGTGCAACACGAGGACTTCCCAGGGGGTGTTCTGATGTGATCCGGTTCATTAGTGCTGGTATGATCGCACCCGACATTGAGTAGGATGTTTATTCTCATATCCCTCGAGTACGAGTGGAGCGGGCAGCGATGGACAACACGCGGCACTGCTCTCGCCCAACAGAACCATGAAGTTAAGCGTTCTGGCGCGATTGTAGAGCTAGGATGAGTGACTTCCCTGGGAAGTCCTCGTGTCGCGACCATTTACGTAAATTATGGCTAAAACAATAGAAATAATTGTTTTTATTGAGTTAAACGTCTCTGGAGTAATCTGCGTCATACCCTTCCGCACAGAACCGGCTCATCACAACAAAAATCGCTAAATGTTCCCAGAAAATAGAAAAAAAAATAAGAATAAGAAAATAGCGAATGTAAAGATATTATTATGCTTGGGATACGATAAAATGGAACCGGAATCGAATTTCAGACTTCCTAAACGGATTTCTCGAGGAAACGGAAGCTTAACAGAAGCGGAAAATCGCAAATTAGAGGGTCTTAGAGAAGGAATTCGGCTAAAATCTCGCCACCTCGTTGTGGAGTAATAAGTCTCGTTCGTTTGCTCGTTTACAATCAAATTAGCCTACAATATTTTCCAAATCCGGCAGTGCCCGAGCTACGTTGATTTCACATGTCTTATCTGGTCACGATCGAGATTAAGATGATTTGAGCCAAAAATCGTCTGACAACAAGTAATCAAAAATAGAAAAACACGAAAAAGAGTGCAACACAAGGACTTCCCAGGGGGTCACCCATCCTAGTACTGCTC
Organism: Primulina tabacum; assembly: GCF_025594145.1. Taxonomy (NCBI): domain Eukaryota; kingdom Viridiplantae; phylum Streptophyta; class Magnoliopsida; order Lamiales; family Gesneriaceae; genus Primulina; species Primulina tabacum. The sequence continues at coordinate 28,409,200 of NC_134559.1, read as the reverse complement.
TCGCCCAAGCACGCTTAGCTTCGAAGTTTTGAGGGGATGCGGAGCATTAGTGATGGTATGATCGCACCCAACATTGAGTAGGATGTTTATTCTTATATCCTTCGAGTATGTGTGGAGCGGGCGGCGATGGACAACACGCGGCACTGCTCTCGCCCGATCAGAACCATGAAGCTAAGCGTTCCAGCGCGATGGCAGAGCTAGGATGGGTGACCTCCATGGGAAGTCCTCGTGTCGCGACCGTTTACGTAAATTATGGATAAAACAGTTGAAATTATTATTTTTAATGAGTTAACCGTCTCCGGAGTAATCTGCTTCATACCCTTCCGCACAGAACCGGCGTACTACAACAAAAATCGATAAATGTTCCAAAACAATAGAAAAAATTAAGAAGAAGAAAATAGCGAAAGTAAAGCTATAATTATGCCTCGTATACGATAAAATGGAACCCGAATCGAATTTCGAACTTTCTAAGCGGATTTCTCGAAAAAAAGAAAGCTTAACAGAAGCGGAAAACCTCAAATAAGAGAGTCTTATAGAAGGAATTCTTCTAAAATTTCGCCAGCTCATTGCGGAGCAATGAGTCTCGTTGTTTTGCCCGTTTACAATCAAATTAGGCTAAAATTTTGTCCAAATCCGGCAGTGCCCGAGCTACGTTGATTTCACATGTCTTATCTGGTCCCGATCGAGATTGAGATGATTTGAGCCGAAAATCTCCTGTCAACAAGTAATCAAAAATAGAAAAACACGAAAAGGGGTGCAACACGAGGACTTCCCAGGGGGTCACTCATCCTAGAACTGCTCTCGCCCAAGCACGCATAACTTCGTAGTTCTGATGGGATCCGGTGCATTAATGCTGGTATGATCGCACCCGACATTGAGTGTGATGTTTATTCTTATATCCCTCGAGTACGTGTGGAGCGGGCGGCGATGAACAACACGCGGCACTGCTCTCGCCCAATCAAAACCATGAAGTTGATGGGTGACCTCCCTGGGAAGTGCTCGTGTCGCGACCGTTTACGTAAATTATGGCTAAAACAGCCGAAATAATTGTTTTAAATGAGTTAACTGTCTCCGGAGTAATCTGCGTCATACCCTTCCACACAGAACCGGCTCACGACAACAAAAATCGCTAAATGCTCCCAAAAAATAGAAAAAAAATAAGAATAAGAAAATAGCGAATGTAAAGCTATTATTTTGCCTAGGATACAATAGAATAAAACCGGAATCGAATTTCGGAGTTCCTAAGCGGATTTCTCGAAAAAAAGAAAGCTTAACAGAAGCGGAAAATCGCAAATAAGAGAGTCTTAGAGAAGGAATTCGTCTAAAATTTCGCCATCTCATTGCGGAGCAATGAGTCTCGTTGTTTTGCCCGTTTACAATCAAATTAGGCTACAATTTTGTCCAAATCCGGCAGTACCCGAGCTATGTTGATTTCACATGTCTTATCTGGTCCCGATCGAGATTCAGATGATTTAAGCAGAAAATCGTCTGTCAACAAGTAATCAAAAATAGAAAAACATGAAAATGGGTGCAACACGAGGAATTCCCAGGGGGTCACCCATCCTAGTACTGCTCTCGCCCAAGCATGTTTAACATCGGAGTCCTGATGGGATCCGGTGCATTAGTGCAGGTATGTTAGCAACCGACATTGAGTGGGATGTTTATTTTTATATCCCTCGAGTATGTGTGGAGCGGGCGGCGATGGACAACACGCGGCACTGCACTCGCCCAATGAGAACCATGAAGTTAAGCGTTCTGGCGCGATGGCAGAGCTAGAATGGGTAACCTCCCTGGGAAGTCCTCGTGTCGCGACCGTTTACGTAAATTATGGCTAAAACAGTCGAAATAATTGTTTTTAATGAGTTAACCATCTCCGGAGTAATCTGCGTCATACCCTTCTGCCCAGAACCGGCTCACGACAACAAAAATCGTTAAATGTTCCCAGAAAATAGAAAAAAAAATAAGAATTAGAAAATAGCGAATGTAAAGCTATAATTATGCCTGGTATACGATAAAATGGAACCAGAATCGAATTTTGGACTTCCTAAGCGGATTTCTCGAGGAAACAGAAGCTTAACAGAATCGGAAAATCGCAAATTAGAGGGTCTTAGAGAAGGAATTCGGCTAAAATCTCGCCAGCTCATTGCGGAGAAGGAGTCTCGTTGGTTTGCCCGTTTACAATCAAATTAGGCTATAATTTTGTCCAAATCCGGCAGTGCCCGAGCTACGTTGATTTCACATGTCTTATCTGGTCCCGATCGAGATTCAAATGATTTGAGCCGAAAATCTTCTGTCAACAAGTAATCAAAAATAGAAAAACACGAAAAGGGGTGCAACACGAGGACTTCCCAGGGGGTCACTCATCCTAGTACTGCTCTCGCCCAAGCACGCATAACTTCGTAGTTCTGATGGGATCCGGTGCTTTAATGCTGGTATGATCGCACCCGACATTGAGTGTGATGTTTATTCTTATATCCCTCGAGTACGTGTGGAGCGGGCGGCGATGGACAACACGCGGCACGGCTCTCGCCCGATATTGAGTGGTATGTTTATTTTTATATCGCTCGAGTACGTGTGGTGCGGGCGGCGATGGACAACACACGGCACTGCTCTCACCCAATCAAAACCATGAAGTTAAGCGTTCTAGCGCGATGGCAGAGCTAGGATGGGTGACCTCTCTGGGAAGTCCTCGTGTCGCGACCGTTTACGTAAATTATGGATAAAACAGTCGAAAATAATTTTTTTAATGAGTTAACCGTCTCCGGAGTAATCTGCGTCATACCCTTCCACACAGAACCGGCTCACGACAACAAAAATTGCTAAATGTTATCAAAAAATAGAAAAAAATAAGAAGAAGAAAATAGCGAATGTAAAGCTATTATTATGCCTGGGATACGATAAAATGGAACCGGAATCGAATTTCGAACTTCCTAAGCGGATTTCTCGAGGAAATAGAAGCTTAACTGAAACGGAAAATCGCAAATTAGAGGATCTTAGAGAAGGAATTCGGCTAAAATCTCGCCAGCTCATTGCAGAGTATTGAGTCTCGTTGGTTTGCCCGTTTACAATCAAATTAGGCTACAATTTTGTCCAAATCCGGCAGTGCCCGAGCTACGTTGATTTCACATGTCTTATCTGGTCCCGATCGAGATTCATATGATTTGAGCCGAAAATCGTCTTTCAACAAGTAATCAAAAATAGAAAAATAAGAAAAGGGGTGCAACAGGAGGACTTTCCAGGGGTCACTCATCCTAGTACTGCTCTCGCCCAAGCACACATAACTTCGGAGTTCTGATGAGATCGGGTGCATTATTGATGGTATGATCGCACCCGACATTGAGTGTGATGTTTATTCCTATATCCCTCGAGTACGAGTGGAGCGGGCTGCGACGGACAACACGCGGCACTGCTCTCGCTCAATCAAAACAATGAAGTTAAGCGTTCTGGCGCGATGGCAGAGCTAGGATGGGTGACCTCACTGGGAAGTCCTCGTGTCGTGACCGTTTACTTAAATTATGGATAAAACAGCTGAAAATAATTTTTTTAATGAGTTAACCGTCTCCGGAGTAATCTGCGTCATACCCTTCCACACAGAACCGGCTCACAACAACAAAAATCGCTAAATGTTCCCAGAAAATAGAAAAAAAATAAGAAGAAGAAAATAGCCAATGTAAAGCTATTATTATGCCTGAAATACGATAAAATGGAACAGGAATCGAATTTCGAACTTTTAATCAGAACGATGAAGTTAAGCGTTCTGGCGCGATGGAAGAGCTAGGGTAGGTGACCTCCCTGGGAAGTCCTCGTCTCGCGACCCTTTATTTAAATTATAGCTAAAACAGTCGAAATAATTGTTTTTAATGAGTTAACCGTCCCCGGAGTAATCTGCGTCATACCCTTCCGCACAGAACCGGCTCACGGCAAAAAAATCGCTAAATAATCCCAGAAAATAGAAAAAAAAAATAAGAAGAAGAAAATAGCGAATGTAAAGCTTTTATTATGCCTGAGTTACGATAAAATGGAACAGGAATCGAATTTCGAACTTCCTAAGCGGATTTCTCGAGGAAACGGAAGCTTAACAGAAGCGGAAAATCGCAAATTAGAGGGTCTTAGAGAAGGAATTCGGCTAAAATCTCGCCAGCTCATTGCGGAGTAATGAGTCTCGTTCGTTTGCCCGTTTACAATCAAATTAGCCTATACGTTGATTTCACGTGTCTAATCTGGTTCCGATCGAGATTCAGATGATTTGAGCCGAAAATCGTCTATCAACAAATAATCAAAAATAGAAAAACAAGAAAAGGGTTGCAACACGAGGACTTCCCAGGGGGTCACTCATCCTAGTACTGCTCTCGCCCAAGCACACATAACTTCGGAGTTCTGATGGGATCCAGTGCATTAGTGCTGGTATTATCGCACCCAACATTGAGTGGGATGTTTATTATTATATCCCTCGAGTACGTGTGGAGCGGGCGGCGATGGACAACACGCGGCACTGCTCTCGCCCAATCAAAACCATGAAGTTAAGCGTTCTGACCCAATGGCAGAGCTAGGATAAGTGACCTCCCTGGGAAGTCCTCATGTCACGACCGTTTACTTAAATTATGGATAAAACAGCCGAAAATAATTTTTTTTAATGAGTTAATTGTCTCCGGAGTAATCTGCGTCATACCCTTCCACACAGAACCGGCTCACGACAACAAAAATCGCTAAATGTTACCAGAAAATAGAAAAAAAATAAGAAGAAGAAAATCGCCAATGTAAAGCTATTATTATGCCTGAGATACGATAAAATGGAACATGAATCGAATTTCGAACTTCCTAAGCGTATTTCTCAAGGAAACGGAAGCTTAACAGAAGCGGAAAATCGCAAATTAGAGGGTCTTAGAGAAGGAATTCGGTTAAAATCTTGCCAGCTCAATGCGGAGGAATGGGTCTCGTTCGTTTGCCCGTTTACAATCAAATTAGCCTAAAATTTTGTCCAAATCCGATCAAGATTCAGATGATTTGAGCCGAAAATCGTCTACCAACAAGTAATCAAAAATAGAAAAATACAAAAAGGAGTGAAACACGAGGACTTCCCAAGGGGTCACCCATCCTAGTACTGTCTCGCCCAAGCACGCTTAACTTCGGAGTTCTGATGGGATCCGGTGCATTAGTGCTGGTATAATCGCACCCAACATTGAGCGGGATTTTAATTCTTATATCTCTCGAGTACGTGTGGAGCGGGCGACGATGGACAATACGCGGCACTGCTCTCGCCCAATCAGAACGATGAAGTTAAGCGTTCTGGCGCGATGGAAGAGCTAGGGTGGGTGACCTCCCTGGTAAGTCCTCGTGTCCCGACCCTTTATGTAAATTATAGCTAAAACAGTCCAAATAATTGTTTTTAATGAGTTAACCGTCTCCGGAGTAATCTGCGTCATACCCTTCCGTACAGAACCGGCTCACGACAACAAAAATCGCTAAATGTTACTAGAAAATAGAAAAAAAAATAAGAAGAAGAAAATAGCGAATGTAAAGCTATTATTATGCCTGAGATACGATAAAATGGAACAGGAATCGAATTTCGAACTTCCTAAGCGGATTTCTCGAGGAAACGGAAGCTTAACAGAAGCGAAAAATCGCAAATTAGAGGGTCTTAGAGAACGAATTCGGCTAAAATCTCGCCAGCTCATTGCGGAGTAATGAGTCTTGTTCGTTTGCCAGTTTACAATCAAATTAGCCAACAATTTTGTCCAAATCCGACAGTGCCCGAGCTACGTTGATTTCACATGTCTAATCTGGTCCCGATCGAGATTCAGATGATTTCAGCAGAAAATCGGCTGTCAACAAGTAATCAAAAATAGAAAAACACGAAAAGGGGAGCAATACGAGGACTTCCCAGGGGGTCACCCATCCTAGTACTGCTCTCGCCCAAGCACGCTTAACTTCGAAGTTCCTATGGGATCCGGTGCATTAGTGATTTTAATGAGTTAACCATCTCCGGAGTAATCTGCGTCACACCCTTCCGCACAGAACCAGTTCACGGCAATATAAATCGCTAAATGTTCCAAGAAAATAGAAAAAAAATAAGTAGAAGAAAATATTGAATGTAAAACTATTATAATGCCTAAGATACGATAAAATGGAACAGGAATCGAATTTCGAACTTCCAAAGCGGATTTCTCAAGGAAACGGAAGCTTAACAGAATCGGAAAATCGCAAATTAGAGGGTCTTAGAGAAGGAATTCGGCTAAAATCTCGTCAGCTCTTTGCGGAGTAATGATTCTCGTTCGTTTGCCCGTTTAGAATCAAATTAGGCTACAATTTTGTCCAAATCCGGCAGTGCCTGAGCTACGTTGATTTCACATGTCTTATCTGGTCCCGATCGAGATTCAGATGATTTGAGCCGAAAATCGTCTGTCAACAAGTAATCAAAAATAGAAAAATACGAAAAAGGGTGCAACACGAGGACTTCCCAGGGGGTCACTCATCCTAGTAATGCTCTCGCCCAAGTACACATAACTTCGGAGTTCTGATGGGATCCAGTGCATTAGTGCTGGTATTATCGCACCGACATTGAGTGGGATGTTTATTATTATATCCCTCGAGTACGTGTGGAGCAGGCGGCGATGGACAACACGCGGCACTGCTCTCGCCCAATCAAAACCATGAAGTTAAGCGTTCTGGCCCGATGGCAGAGCTAGGATGGGTGACCTCCCTGGAAAGTCCTCGTGTCACGACCGTTTACTTAAATAATGGATAAAACAGCCGAAAATAATTTTTTTTAATGAGTTAATTGTCTCCGGAGTAATCTGCGTCATACCCTTCCACACAGAACCGGCTCACGACAACAAAAATCGCTAAATGTTCCAAGAAAATAGAAAAGAAATAAGAAGAAGAAAATAGCGAATGTAAAGCTATTATTATGCCTGAGATACGATAAAATGGAACAGGAATCGAATTTCGAACTTCCTAAGCGTATTGCTCAAGGAAACAGAAGCTTAACAGAAGCGGAAAATCGCAAATTAGAGGGTCTTAGAGAAGGAATTCTCCTAAAATCTCGCCAGCTCATTGCGAAGTAATGAGTCTTGTTCGTTTGCCCGTTTACAATCAAATTAGGCTACAATTTTGTCCAAATCCGGCAGTGCCCGAGCTACGTTGATTTCACATGTCTTATCTGGTCCCGATCGAGATTCATATGATTTGAGCCGAAAATCGTCTGTCAACAAGTAATCAAAAATAGAAAAACACGAAAAGAGTGCAACACGAGGACTTCCTAGGAGGTCACCCATCCTGGTACAGCTCTCGCCCAAGCACGCTTAACTTCGGAGTTCTGATGGGATCCGGTGCATTAGTGCTGGTATGATCGCACCCGACATTTAGTGAGATGTTTATTCTTATATCCCTCGTGTACGTGTGGAGAAGACGGCGATGGACAACACGCGGCACTGTTCTATCCCAATCAGAACCATGAAGTTAAGCGTTCTGGCGCGATGGCAGAGCTTGGATGGGTGACCTCCCTGGGAAGTCCTCGTGTCGAGACGATTTACGTAAATTATGGCTAAAACAGCCGAAATAATTGTTTTAAATGAGTCAACCGTCTCCGGAGTAATCGTCGTCATACCATTCCGCACAGAACCGGCTCACGACAATAAAAATCTTTAAATGTTCCCAGAAAATAGAAAAAAAAATAAGAAGAAGAAAATTGCGAATGTAAAGCTATCATTATGCCTGGGATACGATAAAATGGAACCGGAATCGAATATCGAACTTCCTAAGCGGATTTCTCGATGAAACGACAGAAGCGGAAAATCGCAAATTAGAGGGTCTTAGAGAAGGAATTCGGCTAAAATCTCGCCAGCTCATTGCGGAGTAATGAGTCTCGTTCGTTTGCCCGTTTACAATCAAATTAGGCTACAATTTTGTCCAAATCCGGCAGTGCCCGAGCTACGTTGATTTCACATGTTTTATCTGATCCCGATCGAGATTCAGATGATTTGAGCCGAAAATCATCTGTCAACAAGTAATTAAAATAGAAAAACACGAAAAGAAGTGCAACACGAGGACTTCCCAGGGAGTCACTCATCCTACTACTGCTCTCGCCCAAGCACACATAACTTCATAGTTCTGATGGGATCTGGTGCATTAGTGCTGGTATTATCGCACCCGACATTGAGTGGGATGTTTATTCTTATATCCCTCGAGTACGTGTGGAGCGGGCGGCGATGGACAACACGCGGCACTACTCTCGCACAATCAAAACAATGAAGTTAAACGTTCTGGCGCGATGGCAGAGCTAGGATGGGTGACCTCCCTGGGAAGTCCTCGTGTCGCGACCGTTTACTTAAATTATGGATAAAACAGCCGAAAATAATTTTTTTTAATGAGTTAACCGTCTCCGGAGTAATCTGCGTCATACCCTTCCACACAGAACCGGCTCACGACAACAAAAATTGCTAAATGTTCCCAGAATATAGAAAAAAAATAAGAAGAAGGAAATAGCGAATGTAAAGCTAGTATTATGCCTGGGATATGATAAAATGGAACCGAAATCGAATTTCGAAATTCCTAAGCAGATTTCTCGAGGAAACGAAAGCTTAACAGAAGCGGTAAATCGCAAATTAGAGGGTCTTAGAGAAGAAATTCGGCTTAAATCTCGTCATCTCATTGCGGAGTAATGAGTCTCGTTGGTTTGCCCGTTTACAATCAAATTAGCCTACAATTTTGTCCAAATCTGGCAGTGCCTGAGCTACGTTGATTTCACATGTCTTATCTGGTCCCGATCAAGATTCAGATGATTTGAGCCGAAAATCGTCTACCAACAAGTAATCAAAAATAGAAAAATACGAAAAGGAGTGCAACACGAGGACTTCCCAAGGGGTCACCCATCCTAGTACTGTCTCGCCCAAGCACGCTTAACTTCGGAGTTCTGATGGGATCCGGTGCATTAGTGCTGGTATAATCGCACCCAACATTGAGTGAGATTTTTATTCTTATATCTCTCGAGTACGTGTGGAGCGGGCGACGATGGACAACACGCGGCACTGCTCTCGCCCAATCAGAACGATGAAGTTAAGCGTTCTGGCGCGATGGAAGAGATAGGGTGGGTGACCTCCTTGGGAAGTCCTCGTGTCGCGACCCTTTATGTAAATTATAGCTAAAATTATGTAAATTATAGCTAAAACAGTCGAAATAATTGTTTTTAATGAGTTAACCGTCTCCGGAGTAATCTGCGTCAAACTTCCTAAGCGGATTTCTCGAGGAAACGGAAGCTTAACAGAAGCGAAAAATCGCAAAATAGAGGGTCCTAGAGTAGGAATTCGGCTAAAATCTCGCCAGCTCATTGCGGAGTAATGAGTCTCGTTCGTTTGCCCGTTTACAATCAAATTAGCCTACAATTTTGTCCAAATCCGGCAGTGCCCGAGGTACGTTGATTTCACATGTCTTATTTGGTCCGATCGAGATTCTGATGATTTGAGCCGAAAATCGGCTGTTAACAAGTAATCAAAAATAGAAAAACATGAAAAGGGGTGCAACACGAGGACTTCCCAGGGGGTCACCCATTCTAGTACTGCTCTTGCCTAAGCACGCTTAACTTCGGAGTTCCTATGGGATCCGGTGCATTAGTGCTGGTCGCACCAGACATTGAGTGGGATGTTTATTCTTATATTTCTCGAGTACGTGTTGAGCGGGCGACGATGGACAACACGCGGCACTGCTCTCGCCCAATCAGAACCATGAAGTTAAGCGTTCTGGCGCGATGACAGAGCTAGGATGGGTGACCTTCCTGGGAAGTCCTCGTGTCGCGACCGTTTACGTAAATTATGGCTAAAACAGTCAAAATAATTGTTTTTAATGAGTTAACCGTCTTTGGAGTAATATGCGTCATACCCTTCCGCACAGAACCGGCACACGGCAACAAAAATCGCTTAATGTACCCAGAAAATAGAAAAAAAATAAAAAGAAGAAAATAGCGAATGTAAAGCTATTATTATGCCTGAGATACGATAAAATGGAACAGGAATCGAATTTCAAACTTCATAAGCGGATTTGTCGAGGAAACGGAAGCTTAACAGAAGCGGAAAATCGCAAATTAGAGGGTTTTAGAGAAGGAATTCGACTAAAATCTCGCCAGTTCATTGCGGAGTAAGGAGTCTCGTTTGTTTGCCCGTTTACAATCAAATTATCCTACAATTTTGTCCAAATCCGGCAGTGCCCGAGCTACGTTGATTTCACATGTCTTATCTGGTCTCGATCGAGATTCAGATGATTTGAGCTGAAAATCGGCTGTCAACAAGTAATCAAAAATAGAAAAACATGAAAAGGGGTGCAACACGAGGACTTCCCAGGGGGTCACCCATCCTAGTACTGCTCTCGCCCAAGCACGCTTAACTTCGGAGTTCCTATGGGATCCGGTGCATTAGTGCTGGTCGCACCAGACATTTAGTGGGATGTTTATTCTTATATCTCTCGAGTACGTGTTATGCGGGCGACGATGGACAACACGCGGCACTGCTCTAGCCCAATCAGAACCATGAAGTTAAGCGTTCTGGCGCGATGGCAGAGCTAGGATGAGTGACCTCCCTGGGAAGTCCTCGTGTCGCGACCGTTTACGTAAATTATGGCTAAAACAGTCGAAATAATTGTTTTTAATGAGTTAACCATCTCCAGAGTAATTTGCGTCACACCATTCCGCACAAAACCGGCTCAAGGCAATATTAATCGCTAAATGTTCCAAGAAAATAGAAAAAAATAACTAAAAGAAAATAGCGAATGTAAAGTTATTATAATGCCTAAGATACGATAAAATGAGTCTCGTTGATTTGCCCGTTTACAATCAAATTAGGCTACAATTTTGTCCAAATCCGGCAGTGCCCGAGCTACGTTGATTTCAAATGTCTTATCTGGTCCCAATCGATATTCAGATGATTTGAGCCGAAAATCGTCTGTCAACAAGTAATCAAAAATAGAAAAACACGAAAAGGGGTGCAACAAGAGGACTTCCCAGGGGGTCACTCATCCTAGTACTGCTCTCGCCCAAGCACACATAACTTCGGAGTTCTGATGGGAACCAGTGCATTAGTGCTGGTATTATCGCACCCGACATTGAGTGGGATGTTTATTATTATATCCCTTGAGTACGTGTGGAGCGGGCGGCGATGGACAACACGCGGCACTGCTCTCGCCCAATCAAAACCATGAAGTTAAGCGTTCTGGCCCGATGGCTGAGCTAGGATGGGTGACCTCCCTGGAAAGTCCTCGTGTCACGACCGTTTACTTAAATAATGGATAAAACAGCCGAAAATAATTTTTTTTAATGAGTTAATTGTCTTCGGAGTAATCTGTGTCATACCCTTCCACACAGAACCGGCTCACGACAACAAAAATCGCTAAGTGTTCCCAGAAAATAGAAAAAAATAAGAAGAAGAAAATAGCGAATGTAAAGCTATTATTATGCCTGAGATACGATAAAATGGAACAGGAATCAAATTTCGAACTTCCTAAGCGTATTTCTCAAGGAAACAGAAGCTTAACAGAAGCGGAAAATCGCAAATTAGAGGGTCTTAGAGAAGGAATTCGGCTAAAATCTCGGCAGCTCATTGCGGAGGAATGGGTCTCGTTCGTTTGCCCGTTTACAATCAAATTAGCCTACAATTTTGTCCAAATCCGACAGTGCCCGAGCTACGTTGATTTCACATGTCTTATCTGGTCCCGATCAAGATTCAGATGATTTGAGCCGAAAATCGTCAGTCAACAAGTAATCAAAAATAGAAAAATATGAAAAGGAGTGCAACACGAGGACTTCCCAAAGGGTCACCCATCCTAGTACTGTCTCGCCCAAGCACGCTTAACTTCGGAGTTCTGATGGGATCCGGTGCATTAGTGCTGGTATAATCGCACCCAACATTGAGCGGGATTTTTATTCTTATATCTCTCGAGTACGTGTGGAGCGGGCGACGATGGACAATATGCGGCACTGCTCTCGCCCAATCAGAACGATGAAGTTAAGCGTTCTGGCGCGATGGAAGAGCTAGGGTGGGTGACCTCCCTAGGAAGTTATCGTGTCGCGACCCTTTATGTAAATTATAGCTAAAACAGTCGAAATAATTGTTTTTAATGAGTTAACAATCTCCGGAGTAATCTGCGTCATACCCTTCAGCACAGAACTGGCTCACGGCAACAGAATTCGCTAAATGTTACCAGAAAATAGAAAAAAAAATAAGAAGAAGAAATAGCGAATGTAAAGCTATTATTATGCCTGAGATACGATAAAATGGAACAGGAATCGAATTTCGAACTTCCTAAGCGGATTTCTCAAGGAAACGGAAGCTTAACAGAAGCGAAAAATCGCAAATTAGAGGGTCTTAGAGAAGTAATTTGGCTAAAATCTCGCCAGCTCATTGCGGAGTAATGAGTCTCATTCGTTTGCCCGTTTACAATCAAATTAGCCTACAATTTTTTCCAAATCCGACAGTGCCCGAGCTACGTTGATTTCACATGTCTAATCTGGTCCCGATCGAGATTCAGATGATTTGAGCCGAAAATCGGCTGTCAACAAGTAAACAAAAATAGAAAAACACGAAAAGGGGAGCAATACGAGGACTTCCCAGGGGGTTACCCATCCTAGTACTGCTCTCGCCCAAGCACGCTTAACTTCGAAGTTCCTATGGGATCCGGTGCATTAGTAATTTTAATGAGTTAACCATCTCCGGAGTAATCTGCGTCACACCCTTCCGCACAGAACCGGTTCACGGCAATATAAATCGCTAAATGTTCCCAGAAAATAGAAAAAAAATAAGTAGAAGAAAATAGCGAATGTAAAGCTATTATAATGCCTAAGATACGATAAAATGGAACAGGAATCGAATTTCGAACTTCCAAAGCGGATTTCTCGAGGAAACGGAAGCTTAACAGAATCGGAAAATCGCAAATTAGAGGGTCTTAGAGAAGAAATTCGGCTAAAATCTCGCTAGCTCATTGCGGAGTAATGATTCTCGTTCGTTTGCCCGTTTACAGTCAAATTAGGCTACAATTTTGTCCAAATCCGGCAGTGCCCGAGCTACGTTGATTTCACATGTCTTATCTGGTCCCGATCGAGATTCAGATGATTTGAGCCGAAAATCGTCTGTCAACAAGTAATCAAAAATAGAAAAACACGAAAAAGGGTGCAACACGAGGACTTCCCAGGGGGTCACTCATCCTAGTACTGCTCTCGCCCAAGCACACATAACTTCGGAGTTCTGATGGGATCCAGTGCATTAGTGCTGGTATTATCGCACCCGACATTGAGTGGGATGTTTATTATTATATCCCTCGAGTACGTGTGGAGCGGGCGGCGATGGACAACACGCGGCACTGCTCTCGCCCAATCAAAACTATGAAGTTAAGCGTTCTGGCCCGATGGCAGAGCTAGGATGGGTGACCTCCCTGGGAAGTCCTCGTGTCACGACCGTTTACTTAAATAATGTATAAAACAGCCGAAAATAATTTTTTTTAATGAGTTAATTTTCTCCGGAGTAATCTGCGTCATACCCTGCCACACAGAACCGGCTCACGACAACAAAAATTGCTAAATATTCCCAGAAAATAGAAAAATAATAAGAAGAAGAAAATAGCGAATGTAAAGCTATTATTATGCCTGAGATACGATAAAATGGAACAGGAATCGAATTTCGAACTTCCTAAGCGTATTGCTCAAGGAAACAGAAGCTTAACAGAAGCGGAAAATCGCAAATTAGAGGGTCTTAGAGAAGGAATTCTCCTAAAATCTCGCCAGCTCATTGCGAAGTAATGAGTCTCGTTCGTTTGCCCGTTTACAATCAAATTAGGCTACAATTTTGTCCAAATCCGGCAGTGCCCGAGCTACGTTGATTTCACATGTCTTATCTGGTCCCGATCGAGATTCATATGATTTGAGCCGAAAATCGTCTGTCAACAAGTAATCAAAAATAGAAAAACAAGAAAAGGGGTGCAACACGAGGACTTCCCAGGGGGTCACTCATCCTAGTACTACTCTCGCCCAAGCACACATAACTTCGGAGTTCTGATGGGATCCGGTGCATTAGTGCCGGTATGATCGCACCCGATATTGAGTGGGATGTTTATTTTTTTATCCCTCGAGTACGTGTGGAGCACGCGGCGACGGACAACACGCGGCACTGCTCTCGCTCAATCAAAACCATGAAGTTAAGCGTTCTGGCGCGATGGCAAAGCTAGGATGGGTGACTTCCCAGGGAAGTCCTCGTGTCGCGACCGTTTACATAAATTATGGATAAAACAGTCGAAAATAATTTTTTTAATGAGTTAACCGTCTCCGGAGTAATCTGCGTCATACCCTTCCACACAGATTCGGCTCACGACAACAAAAATTACTAAATGTTACCAAAAAATAGAAAAATATAAGAAGAAGAAAATAGCGAATGTAAAGCTATTATTATGCCTGTGATACTATAAAATGGAACCGGAATCGAATTTCGAACTTCCTAAGCGGATTTCTCGAGGAAACGGAAGCTTAACTGAAGTGGAAAATAGCAAATTAGAGGGTCTCAGAGAAGGAATTCGGCTAAAATCTCGCCAGCTCATTGCGTAGTAATGAGTCTCGTTCGTTTGCCCGTTTACAATCAAATTAGGCTACAATTTTGTTCAAATCCGGCATAGCCCGAGCTACGTTAATTTCAAATGTCTTACCTGGTCCCGATCGAGATTCAGATGATTTGAGCCGAAAATCGTATGTCAACAAGTAATCAAAAATAGAAAAACACGAAAAGAGTGCAACACGAGGACTTCCCAGGAGGTCACCCATCCTGGTACAGCTCTCGCCCAAGCACGCTTAACATCGGAGTTCTGATGGGATCCGGTGCATTAGTGCTGGTATGATCGCACCAGACATTTAGTGAGATGTTTATTCTTATATCCCTCGTGTACGTGTGGAGTAGGCGGCGATGGACAACACGTGGCACTGTTCTATCCCAATCAGAACAATGAAGTTAAGCGTTCTGGCGCGATGGCAGAGCTTGGATGGGTGACCTCCCTGGGAAGTCCTCTTGTCGAGACGATTTACGTAAATTATGGCTAAAACAGCCGAAATAATTGTTTTAAATGAGTTAACCGTCTCCGGAGTAATCGGCGTCATACCATTCCGCACAGAACCGGCTCACGACAACAAAAATCACTATATATTCCCAGAAAATAGAAAAAAAAATAAGAAGAAGAAAATAGCGAATGTAAAGCTATTATTATGCCTGGGATACGATAAAATGGAACCGGAATCAATAAAATGGGTGACCTCCCTGGGCAGTCCTCGTGTCGCGATTGTTTATGTAAATTATTGCTAAAACAGTTGAAATAATTGTTTTTAATGAGTTAACTGTCTCCAGAGTAATCTGCGTCATACCCTTCCGCACAGAACCGGCTCACGACAACAAAAATCGCTAAATGTTCCCAGAAAATAGAAAAAAATTAAGAATAAGAAAATAACGAATGTAAAGCTATTATTATGCCTGAGATAAGATAAAATGGAACCGGAATTTAATTTCGAACTTCCTAAGCGGATTTCTCGATGAAACGACATAAGCGGAAAATCGCAAATTAGAGGGTCTTAGAGAAGGAATTCGGCTAAAATCTCGCCAGCTCACGGAACCGGCTCACGACAACAAAAATCGCTAAATGTTCCCAGAATATAGAAAAAAATAAGAAGAAGGAAATAGCGAATGTAAAGCTACTATTATGCCTGGGATATGATAAAATGGAACCGGAATCGAATTTCAAAATTCCTAAGCGGATTTCTCGATGAAACGGAAGCTTAACAGAAGCGGAAAATCGCAAATTAGAGTGTCTTAGAGAAAGAATTCGGCTAAAATCTCGTCAGCTCATTGCGGAGCAATGAGTCTCGTCCGTTTGCCCGTTTACGATCAAATTAGGCTACATTTTTGTCCAAATCCGGCAGTGCCTGAGCTACGTTGATTTCACATGTCTTATTTGGTCCCGATCGAGATTCAGATGATTTGAGCCGAAAATCGGCTGTCAACAAGTAATCAAGAATAGAAAAGAACGAAAAAGGATGCAACACGAGGACTTCCCATGGGTCACCCATCCTATTACTGCTCTTGCCCAAGCACGCATAACTTCGGAGTTCTGATGGGATCCTATGCATTAGTGCTGGTATGATCGCACCCGACATTGAGTGGGTTGTTTATTCTTTTATCTCTCGAGCACATGTGGAGCGGGCAACGATGGACAACACGCGGCACGGCTCTCGCCCAATCAGAACCATGAAGTTAAGCGTTCTGGCGCGATGGCAGAGCTAGGATGGGTGACCTTCCTGGGAAGTCATTGTGTCGTGACCGTTTACGTAAATTATGGCTAAAACAGTCGAAATAATTGTTTTTAATGAGTTCACCGTCTCCGGAGTAATCTGCGTCATACCCTTCCGCACAGAACCGGCTCACGGCAACAAAAATCGCTAAATGTTCCCAGAAAATAGAAAAAAAATAAGAAGAAGAAAATAGCGAATGTAAAACTATTATTATGCCTGAGATAAGATAAAATGGAAAAGGAAACGAATTTCGAACTTCCTAAGCGGATTTCTCGAGGAAACGGAAGCTTAACAGAAGCGGAAAATCGCAAATTAGAGGGTCTTAGAGAAGGAATTCAACTAAAATCTCGCCAGCTCATTGCGGAGTAATGATTCTCGTTCGTTTGCCCGTTTACAATCAAATTAGCCTACAATTTTGTCCAAATCCGGCAGTGCCCGAGCTACGTTGATTTCACATGTCTTATTTGGTCCCGATCGAGATTCAGATGATTTGAGCCGAAAATCGGCTGTCAACAAGTAAACAAAAATAGAAAAACACGAAAAGGGGAGCAATACGAGGACTTCCCAAGGGGTTACCCATCCTAGTACTGCTCTCGCCCAAGCACGCTTAACTTCGAAGTTCCTATGGGATCCGGTGCATTAGTAATTTTAATGAGTTAACCATCTCCGGAGTAATCTGCGTCACACCCTTCCGCACAGAACCGGTTCACGGCAATATAAATCGCTAAATGTTCCCAGAAAATAGAAAAAAAATAAGTAGAAGAAAATAGCGAATGTAAAGCTATTATAATGCCTAAGATACGATAAAATGGAACATGAATCGAATTTCGAACTTCCAAAGCGGATTTCTCGAGGAAACGGAAGCTTAACAGAATCGGAAAATCGCAAATTAGAGGGTCTTAGAGAAGAAATTCGGCTAAAATCTAGCTAGCTCATTGCGGAGTAATGATTCTCGTTCGTTTGCCCGTTTACAGTCAAATTAGGCTACAATTTTGTCCAAATCCGGCAGTGCCCGAGCTACGTTGATTTCACATGTCTTATCTGGTCCCGATCGAGATTCAGATGATTTGAGCCGAAAATCGTCTGTCAACAAGTAATCAAAAATAGAAAAACACGAAAAAGGGTGCAACACGAGGACTTCCCAGGGGGTCACTCATCCTAGTACTGCTCTCGCCCAAGCACACATAACTTCGGAGTTCTGATGGGATCCAGTGCATTAGTGCTGGTATTATCGCACCCGACATTGAGTGGGATGTTTATTATTATATCCCTCGAGTACGTGTGGAGCGGGCGGCGATGGACAACACGCGGCACTGCTCTCGCCCAATCAAAACTATGAAGTTAAGCGTTCTGGCCCGATGGCAGAGCTAGGATGGGTGACCTCCCTGGGAAGTCCTCGTGTCACGACCGTTTACTTAAATAATGGATAAAACAGCCGAAAATAATTTTTTTTAATGAGTTAATTTTCTCCGGAGTAATCTGCGTCATACCCTTCCACACAGAACCGGCTCACGACAACAAAAATCGCTAAATATTCCCAGAAAATAGAAAAAAAATAAGAAGAAGAAAATAGCTAATGTAAAGCTATTATTATGCCTGAGATACGATAAAATGGAACAGGAATCGAATTTCGAACTTCCTAAGCGTATTGCTCAAGGAAACAGAAGCTTAACAGAAGCGGAAATACGCAAATTAGAGGGTCTTAGAGAAGGAATTCTCCTAAAATCTCGCCAGCTCATTGCGAAGTAATGAGTCTCGTTCGTTTGCCCGTTTACAATCAAATTAGGCTACAATTTTGTCCAAATCCGGCAGTGCCCAAGCTACGTTGATTTCACATGTCTTATCTGGTCCCGATCGAGATTCATATGATTTGAGCCGAAAATCGTCTGTCAACAAGTAATCAAAAATAGAAAAACAAGAAAAGGGGTGCAACACGAGGACTTTCCAGGGGGTCACTCATCCTAGTACTGCTCTCGCCCAAGCACGCTTAACTTCGGAGTTCTGATGGGATCCGGTGCATGAGTGCTGGTATGATCGCACCCGACATTGAGTGGGATGTTTATTCTTATATCTTTCGAGTACGTGTGGAGCGGGCGGCGATGGACAACACGCGGCACTGCTCTCGCCCAATCAAAACTATGAAGTTAAGCGTTCTGGCCCGATGGCAGAGCTAGGATGGGTGACCTCCCTGGGAAGTCCTCGTGTCACGACCGTTTACTTAAATAATGGATAAAACAGCCGAAAATAATTTTTTTTAATGAGTTAATTTTCTCCGGAGTAATCTGCGTCATACCCTTCCACACAGAACCGGCTCACGACAACAAAAATCGCTAAATATTCCCAGAAAATAGAAAAAAAATAAGAAGAAGAAAATAGCTAATGTAAAGCTATTATTATGCCTGAGATACGATAAAATGGAACAGGAATCGAATTTCGAACTTCCTAAGCGTATTGCTCAAGGAAACAGAAGCTTAACAGAAGCGGAAATACGCAAAAATTAGAGGGTCTTAGAGAAGGAATTCTCCTAAAATCTCGCCAGCTCATTGCGAAGTAATGAGTCTCGTTCGTTTGCCCGTTTACAATCAAATTAGGCTACAATTTTGTCCAAATCCGGCAGTGCCCAAGCTACGTTGATTTCACATGTCTTATCTGGTCCCGATCGAGATTCATATGATTTGAGCCGAAAATCGTCTGTCAACAAGTAATCAAAAATAGAAAAACAAGAAAAGGGGTGCAACACGAGGACTTTCCAGGGGGTCACTCATCCTAGTACTGCTCTCGCCCAAGCACGCTTAACTTCGGAGTTCTGATGGGATCCGGTGCATGAGTGCTGGTATGATCGCACCCGACATTGAGTGGGATGTTTATTCTTATATCTTTCGAGTACGTGTGGAGCGGGCGACGATGGACAACACGTGGCACTGCTCTCCCCCAATCAGAACCATGAAGTTAAGAGTTAGGATGGGTGACCTCTTTGAGAAGTCCTCGTGTTGCGACCGTTTACGTAAATTATGGATAAAATAGTCGAAATAATTGTTTTTAATGAGTTAACCGTCTCCGGAGTAATCTGCGTCATACCCTTCCACACAGAACCGGCTCACGGCAAAAAAAATCTTTAAATGTTCCCAGAAAATAGAAAAAAAAATAAGAAGAAGAAAATAGCGAATGTAAAGCTATTATTATGCCTGAGATACGATAAAATGGAACAGGAATCGAATTTCGAACATTCTAAGCGGATTTCTCGAGGAAACGGAAGCTTAAAAGAAGCGGAAAATCGCAAAGTAGAGGGTTTTAGAGAAGGAATTCGGCTAAAATCTCGCCAGCTCGTTGCAGAGTAATGAGTCTCGTTCGTTTGCCCATTTACAATCAAATTAGCCTACAAATTTATCCAAATCCGGCAGTGCCCGAGCTATGTTGATTTCACATTTCTTATTTGGTCCCGATCGAGATTCAGATGATTTGAACCGAAAATCGTCTGTCAACAAGTAATCAAAAATAGAAAAACACGAAAAGGGGTGCAACACGAGGACTTCCCAGCGGGTCACCCATCCTAGTACTGCTCTCGCCCAATCACGTTTAACTCCGGAGTTCTGATGGGATCCGGTGCATTAGTGCTAGCATGATAGCACCCGACATTGAGTGGGATGTTTATTCTTATATCTCTCGAGTACGTGTGGAGCGGGCGACGATGGACAACACGCGGCACAGCTCACGACCAATCAGAACGATGAAGTTAAGCGTTCTGGCGCGATGGTAGAGCTAGGATGGGTGACCTCCCTAGGAAGTCCTCGTGTCGGACCGTTTATGTAAATTATAGCTAAAACAGTCGAAATAATTGTTTTTAATGAGTTAACCATCTCCAGATTAATCTGCGTCATACTCTTTTCCGCACAGAACCGGCTCACGATAACAAAAATCGCTAAATGTTCCCAAAAAATAAAAAAAAATAAGAAGAAGAAAATAGCGAATGTAAAGCTATTATTATGCCTGGGATACCATAAGATTGAACCAGAATCGAATTTCGGACTTCCTAAGCGGATTTCTCGAGGAAACGGAAGTTTAACAGTCAAATTAGCCTACAATTTTGTCCAAATCCGGCAGTGCCCGAGCTACGTTGATTTCACATGTCTTATCTGCTCCCGATAGAGATTTAGATGATTTGAGCCGAAAATCGTCTGTCAACAAGTAATCAAAAACAGAAAAACACGAAAAAGGGTGCAACACGAGGGCTTCCCAGGGGGTCACACATCCTAGTACTGCTCTCGCCCAAGCACGCTTAACTTCGAAATTCTGAAGGGATCCGGTGCATTATTGCTATTATGATCGCACCCGACATTGAGTGGATTTTTAATTTTATATCTTTCGAGTACGTGTTGAGCGTGCAACGATTGACAACACGCGGCACTACTCTCCCCCAATAAGAACCATGAAGTTAAGCGTTCTGGCGCGATGGCAAAGATAGGATGGGTGACCTTCCTGGGAAGTCCTAGTGTCACGACCGTATACGTAAATTATGGCTAAAACAGTCGAAATAATTGTTTTTAATGAGTTAACCGTCTCCGGAGTAATCTGCGACATACCCTTCCTCACAGAACCAGCTCACAGCAACAAAAATCGCTAAATGTTCCCAGAAAATAGAAAAAAAATAAGAAGAAGAAAATAGCGAATGTAAAGCTATTATTATGCATGAGATACGAGAAAATGGAATAGGAATCGAATTTCGAACTTCTTAAGCGGATTTCTCGATGAAACGGAAGCTTAACTAAAGCGGAAAATCGTAAATTAGAGGGCTTTAGAGAAGGAATTCGGCTAAAATCTCGATCCGCAATGAGTCTCGTTCATTTGCCTGTTTACAATCAAATTATGCTACAATTTTGTCCAAATCCGACAGTGCCCGAGCTACGTTTATTTCACATGTCTTATCTGGTCCCAATCGAGATTCAGATGATTTGAGCCGAAAATCGTCTGTCAACAAGTAATCAAAAATAGAAAAACACGAAAATGGGTGCAACACGAGGACTTCCCAGGGGGTCACCCATCCTAGTACTGCTCTCGCCCAAGCTCGCTTAACTTCGCAGTTCTGATGGGATTCGGTGCATTAGTGCTGGTATGATCGCACCCGACATTGAGTGGGATGTTTATTCTTATATCCCTCGAGTACGTGTGGAGTGAGCGGCGATGGACAACACGCGGCACTGCTCTCGTCCAATCAGAACCATGAAGTTAAGTGTTCTGGCGCGATGGCAGAGCAAGGATGGGTGACCTCCCTGGGCAGTCCTCGTGTCGCGACCAATTACGTAAATTATGGCTAAAACAGTCGAAATAATTGTTTTTAATGAGTTAACCCTCTCCGGAGTAATCTGCGTCATAACCTTCCGCTCAGAACCGGCTCACGGCAACAAAAATCGCTAAATGTTCCCAGAAAATAGAAAAAAAATAAGAAGAAAAAAATATCGAATGTAAAGCTATTATTATGCCTGAGATACGATAAAATGGAACAGGAATCGAATTTGGAACTTCCTAAGCGGATTTCTCGAGGAAAAAACGGAAGCTTAACAGAAGCGGAAAATCGCAAATTAGAGGGTCTTAGAGAAGGAATTCGGGTAAAATCTCGCCAGCTCATTGCGTAGTAATGAGTCTCGTTCGTTTGCCCGTTTACAATCAAATTAGGCTACAATTTTGTCCGAATCCGGTTGTGCCCGAGCTACGTTGATTTCACATGTCTTATTTGGTCCCGATCGAGATTCAGATGATTTGAGCCGAAAATCGTCTGTCAACAAGTAATCAAAAATAGAAAAACACGAAAAGAGGTGCAACACGAGGGCTTCCCAGTGTCACCCATCCTAGTACTGCACTCGCCCAAGCACGCTTAACTTCGGAGCTCTGATAGGATCCAGTGCATTAGTGCTGGTATGATCGCACCTGACATTGAGTAGGATGTTTATTCTTATATCCCTCAAGTATGTGTGGAGCGAGCGGCGATGGACAACACGCGGCACTGCTCTCGCCCAATCAGAACTATGAAGTTTGCGTTCTAGCGCGATGGCAGAGCTAGGATGAGTGACCTCCCTGGGAAGTCCTTGTGTCGCGACCGTTTACGTAAATTATGGCTAAAACAGTCGAAATAATTGTTTCAATGAGTAAACCGTCTCCGGAGTAATCTGCGTCATACCCTTCTGCACAGAACCGGCTCACTACAATAAAAATCGCTAAATGTTCCTAGAAAATAGAAAAAAAATAAGAAGAAGAAAATAGCGAATGTAAAGCTATTATTATGCCTGAGATACGATAAAATGGAACAAGAATAGAATTTCGAACTTCCTAAGCGGATTTCTAGAGGAAACAGAAACTTAACAGAAGCGGAAAATTGCAAATTAGAGGGTCTTAGAGAAGGAATTCTGCTAAAATCTTGTCAGCTCATTGCATAGTAATAAGTCTCGTTCGTTTGCTCGTTTACAATCCAATTAGGCTACAATTTTGTCCAAATCCGGCAGTGCCCGAGCTACGTTGATTTCACATGTCTTATCTGGTCCCGATCGAGATTCAGATGATTTGAGCCGAAAATCGTCTGTCAACAAGTAATCAAAAATAGAAAAACACGAAAAGAGGTGCAACACGAGGACTTCCCAAGGGTCACCCATCCTAGTACAGCACTCGCCCAAGCACGCTTAACTTCGGAGTTCTGATGGGATCCAGTGCATTAGTGCTGGTATGATCGCACCTGCCATTGAGTAGGATGTTTATTCTTATATCCCTCGAGTACGTGTGGAGCGGGCGGCGATGGACAACACGGGGCACTGCTCTCGCCCAATCAGAACCATGAAGTTTGCGTTCTGGCGCGATGGCAGAGCTAGGATGGGTGACCTCCCTGGGAAGTCCTCGTGTCGCGACCGTTTACGTAAATTATGGCTAAAACAGTCGAAATAATTGTTTTAATGAGTTAACCGTCTCCGGAGTAATCTGCGTCATACCCTTCCCCACAGAACCGGCTCACGACAACAAAAATCGCTAAATGTTCCCACAAAATAGAAAAAAAAATAAGAAAAAGAAAATAACGAATGTAAAGCTATTATTATGCCTGGGATACGATAAAATGGAACCAGAATCGAATTTCAAACTTCCTAAGCGGATTTCTCAAGGAAACGGAAGCTTAACAGAAGCGGAAAATCGCAAATTAGAGAGTCTTAGAGAAGAAATTCGGCTAAAATCTCGTCAACTCATTGCGGAGAAATGAGTCTCGTTCGTTTGCCCGTTTACAATCAAATTAGGCTACAATTTTGTCCAAATCCGGTAGTGCCTGAGCTATGTTGATTTCACATGTCTTATCTGGTCCCGATCGAGATTCAGATGATTTGAGCCGAAAATCGTCTGTCAACAAGTAATCAAAAATAGAAAAACACGAAAAGGGGTGCATCACGAGGACTTCCCAGGGGGTCACCCATCCTAGTACTGCTCTCGCCCAAGCACCCTTAACTTCGGAGTTCTGATGGGATCCGGTTCATTACTGCTGGTATGATCACACTCGAAATTGAGTGGGATTTTTATTGTTATATCCCTCGAGTACGTATGGAGTCGGCGGCGATAGACAACATGCGGCAATGCTCTCGTCCAATCAGAACAATAAAGTTAACCGTTCTGGCGCGATGCCCGAGCTAGGATGGGTGACCTCCTTGGGAAGTCCTGAAGTCACGACCGTTTACGTAATTTATGGGTAAAACAGTCGAAATAATTGTTTTTAATGAGTTAAACGTCTCCGGAGTAATCTACGTCATACCTTTCCGCTCAGAACCAGCTCACGACAACAGAAATCGCTAAATGTTCCCAGAAAATAGAAAAAAATAAGAATAAGAAAAAATCAAATGTAAATCTATTATTATGCTTGGGATACGATAAAATGGAACCGGAATCGAATTTCAAACTTCCTAAGCGGATTTCACGAGGAAACAGAAGCTTAACAGAAGCGGAAAATCGCAAATTAGAGGGTCTTCGAGAAGGAATTCGGATAAAATCTCGCCAGTACATTGCGGAGCAATGAGTCTAGTTCATTTGCCTGTTTACAATCAAATTATGCTACAATTTTGTCCAAATCCGACAGTGCCCGAGCTACGTTTATTTCACATGTCTTATCTGGTCCCAATCGAGATTCAGATGATTTGAGCCGAAAATCGTCTGTCAACAAGTAATCAAAAATAGAAAAACACGAAAATGGGTGCAACACGAGGACTTCCCAGGGGGTCACCCATCCTAGTACTGCTCTCGCCCAAGCTCGCTTAACTTCGCAGTTCTGATGGGATTCGGTGCATTAGTGCTGGTATGATCGCACCCGACATTGAGTGGGATGTTTATTCTTATATCCCTCGAGTACGTGTGGAGTGAGCGGCGATGGACAACACGCGGCACTGCTCTCGTCCAATCAGAACCATGAAGTTAAGTGTTCTGGCGCGATGGCAGAGCGAGGATGGGTGACCTCCCTGGGCAGTCCTCGTGTCGCGACCAATTACGTAAATTATGGCTAAAACAGTCGAAATAATTGTTTTTACTGAGTTAACCATCTCCGGAGTAATCTTCGCACAGAACCGGCTCACGACAACAAAAATCGCTAAATGTTCCCAGAAAATAGAAAAAAAAAAAGAAGAAGAAAATATCGAATGTAAAGCTATTTTTATGCTTGGGATACGATAATAAAATGGAACAGGAATCGAATTTCCAACTTCCTAAGCGGATTTCTCGAGGAAACGGAAGTTTAACAGAAGTGGAAAATCGCAAATTAGAGGGTCTTAGAGAAGGAATTTGGCTAAAATCTCGCAAGCTCGTTGCAGAGTAATGAGCCTCTTTCGTTTGCTCGTTTACAATCAAATTAGGCTACAATTTTATCCAAATACGGCAGTGCCCGAGCTACGTTGATTTCACATGTCTTATTTGGTCCCGATCGAGATTCAGATGATTTGAGCCAAAAATCGTCAGTCAACAAGTAGTCAAAAATAGAAAAACACGAAAAGGGGTGCAAAACGAGGACATCCTAGGGGGTCACCCATCCTAGTACTGCTCTCGCCCAAACACGCTTAACTTCAGAGTTCCAATGGGATCTGGTGCATTAGGGCTGGTACGATCGCACCCGACATTGAGTTGGATGTTTATTCTTATATCCCTCGAGTACGTGTGGAGCAGGCGGCGATGGACAATATACGGCACTGCTCTAGCCCAATAAGAACCATGAAGTTAAGCGTTCTGGCCAGACGGCAGAGTTAGGATGGGTGACCTCCCAGGGAAGTCCTCGTGTCGCGACCGTTTACGTAAATTATGGCTAAAACAGTCGAAATAATTGTTTTTAATGAGTTAACTGTCCACGGAGTAATCTGCGTCATACCCTTTCGCACATAACCGGCTCACTACAACAAAAATCGCTAAATGTTCCCAGAAAATAGAAAAAAATAAGAATAAGAAAATAGCGAATGTAATGCTATTATTATGCCTGGGATACGATAAAATGGAAACGGAATCAAATTCTGAACTACCTAAGCTGATTTCTCGAGGAAACGGAAGCTTAACAGAAGCGGAAAATCGCAAATTAGAGGGTCTTAGGGATGGAATTCAGCTAAAATCTCGCCAGCTCATTGCAGAGTAATGAGTCTCGTTCGTTTGCCCGTTTTCAATCAAATTAGGCCACAATTTTGTCCAAATCCGGCTGTACCCGAGCTACGTTGATTTCACATGTCTTATATGGTCCCGATCGAGATTCAGATGATTTGAGCCGAAAATCGTCTGTCAACAAGTAATAAAAAATGGAAAAACACTAAAAGGGGTGCAACACGAGGACTTCCCAGGGGGTCACCCATCCTAGTACTGCTCTAGCCCAAGCACGCTTAACTTCGGAGTTTTTATGCGTCCGGTGCATTATTGCTTGTATGATCGCACCCGACATCGATTGGGATTTTTACTATTATATCCCTTGAGTACGTGTGGAGCGGGCGACGATGGACAAAACGTGGCACTGCTCTCGTCCAATCAGAACCATGAAGTTAAGCTCGAAATAATTGTTTTTAATGAGTTAACCGTCTTCGGAGAAATCAGCGCCATACCCTTCTGCACAGAACCGGCTCACGACAACAAAAATCGCTAAATGTTCCCAAAAAATACAAAAAAAAAATAAGAAGAAGAAAATAGCGAAGGAAAAGCTTATATTATGCCTGGGATACGATAAAATGGAACATGAATCGAATTTCGAACTTCCTAAGCGGATTTCAATAGGAAACGGAAGATTAACAGAAGCGGAAAATCGCAAATTATAGGGTCTTAGAGAAGGAATTCGGCTAAAATCTCGCCAGCTCATTGCGGAGTAATGAGTCTCGTTCATTTGCCCGTTTACAATCAAATTAGAAAAAAATTTTGTCCAAATCCGGCAGTGCTCGAGCTATGTTTATTTCACATGTCTTATCTGGTCCCGATCGAGATTCAGATTATTTGAGCCTAAAATCGTCTGTCAACAAGTAATCAAAAATAGAAAAACACGAAAAGGGGTGCAACACGAGAACTTCTCGGAAAGGTCACCTATTCTAGTACTGCTGTCGCCCAAGCACGCTTAACTTTAGAGTTATGATAGGATGCGGTGCATTAGTGCTGGTATGATCGCACCCGACATTGAGTGGGATGTTTATTCTTATATCTCTTGAGTACGAGTGGAGCGGGCGACGATGGACAACACTCGGCACTGCTCAAGCCCAATCAGAACCATGAAGTTAAGCGTTCTGTCGCGATGGCAGAACTAGGATGGGTGAACTCCCTGGGAAGTCCTCGTGTCGCGACCGTTTACGTAAATTATGGCTAAAACAGTCGAAATAATTTTTTTTAATGAGTTAACCGTCTCCAGAGCAATTCTCGTCCTACCTTTCGGCACAGAACCGGCTCACGACAACAAAAATCGCTAAATGTTCCCAGAAAATAGAAAATAAAATAAGAAGAAGAAAATAACGAATGTAAGCTATTATTATGCCTATGATACGATAAAATGGAACCGAAATCGAATTTTGGACTTCCTAAGCGGATTATTAGAGGAAACAGAAGTTTAACAAAAGAGGAAAATCGCAAATTAGAGGGTCTTAGAGAAAGAATTCGGCTAAAATCTCGAAACCTTGTTGCGGGGTAACGAGTCTCGTTCGTTTGCCCAATTACATTCAAATTGGCCTACAATTTTGTCCAAATCCGGCAGTGCCCGAGCTACGTTTATTTCACATGTCTTATCTGGTCCCGATCGAGATTCAGATGAATTGAGCCGAAAATCGTCTGTCAACAAGTAATCAAAAATAGAAAAACACGAAAATGGGTACAACACGAGGACTTACTACTGCTCTCGCCCAAGCACGCTTAACTTCGGAGTTCTGATGGGATTCGTTGCATTAGTGCTGGTATGATCGCACCCGACATTGAGTGGGATGTTTATTTTTATATCCCTCGAGTACGTGTGGAGTGGGCGGCGATGGACAACACGCGGAACTGCTCTCGCCCAATCAGAACCATGAAATTAAGTGTTCTCGCGCGATGGCAGAGCGAGGATGGGTGACCTCCCTGGGAAGTCCTCTTGTCGCGATCGTTTATGTAAATTAAGGCTAAAACAGTCGAAATATTTGTTTTTAATGAGCTAACCGTCACCGGAGTAATCTGCGCACAGAACCGGCTCACGACAACAAAAATCGCTAATTGTTCCCAGAAAATAGATTAAAAAATAAGAAGAAAATAATAGCGAATGTAAAGCTATTATTATGCTTGGGATACGATAAAATGGAACTGGAATTGAATTTCGAACTTCTTAAGCGGATTTCTCGAGAAAACGAAAGCTTAACTGAAGCGGAAAACCGCAAATTGGAGGGTCTTAGAGAAGGAATTCGGCTAAAATCTCGCCAGCTCATTGCGGAGTAATGAGTCTCGTTCGTTTGCCCGTTTAAAATCAAATTAGGCTACAATTTTTTCCAAATCCGGCAGTTCCCGAGCTACGTTAATTTCACATGTCTTATCTGGTCCCGATCGAGATTCAGATGATTAGAGCCGAAAATCGTCTGTCAACAAGTAATCAAAAATAGAAAAACACGGAAAAGGGGTGCAACACGAGGACTTCCAAGGGGGTTACCCATCCTAGTACTGCTCTCGCCCAAGCACGCTTAACTTCGGAGTTATGATGGGATCTGGTACATTATTGCTGGTATGATCGCACCCGACATTGAGTGGGATTTTTATTCTTACCTCCCTCGAGTACGTGTGGAGCCGGCGGCGATGGACAACACGCGGCACTGCTATCTAAAACCATGAAGTTAAGCTCGAAATAATTGTTTTTAATGAGTTAACCGTCACCGGAGTAATCTGCGTCATACCCTTCCACACAGAACCGGATCACGACAACACAAATCGCTAAATGTTCTCAGAAAATAGAAAAAAAATTAGAAGAAGAAAATAGCGAATGTAAAGCTATTATTATGCTTTGTCCAAAAACCGCAGTTCCCTAGCTACGTTGATTTCACATGTCTTATCTGGTCCCGATCGAGATTCAGATGATTTGAGCCAAAAATCGCCAGTCAACAAGTAATCAAAAATAGAAAAACACGAAAAGGGGTGCAACACGAGGACATCCTAGGGGTCACCCATCCACGTACAGCTCTCGCCCAAGCACGCTTAACTTTGGCGTTCCGATGGGATCTGATGCATTAGGGCTGGTATGATCGCACCCGACATTAAGTGGGATGTTTATTCTTATATCTCTGGAGCACGTGTGGAGCAGGCGGCGATGGACAACACGCGGCACTGCTCTAGCCCTATCAGAACCATGAAGTTAAGCGTTCTGGTGCGACGACAGAGCTAAGATGGGTGACCTCCCTGGGAATTCCTCGTGTCACGACCGTTTACATAAATTATTGCTAAAACAGTCGAAATAATTGTTTTTAATGAGTTAATCGTCTCCGGAATAATCTGCGTCATACCCTTCCGCACTTAACCAGCTCACGACAACAAAAATCGCTAAATGTTCATAGAAAATAGAAAAAAAAATAAGAAGTAGAAAATAGCGAAAGTAAAGCTATTATTATGCTTGGGATACGATAAAATAGAACCGGAGTCGAATTTCGGACTTCCTAAGCGAATTTCCCGAGGAAACGGAAGCTTAACAGAAGCGGAAAATCGCAAATTAGAGGGTCTTAGAGAATGAATTTGGCTAAAATCTTGCCAGCTCATTGCGAAGCAAAGAATCTCGTTCGTTTGCCAGTTTACAATCAAATTAGCCTACAATTTTGTCCAAATCCGGCAGTTCTCGAGCTACGTTGATTTCACATGTTTTATCTGGTCCCGATCGAGATTCAGATGATTTGAGCCGAAAATAGTCTGTCAACAAGTAATCAAAAATATAAAAACATGAAAAAGGGTGCAACCAAGGACTTCCCAGGGGGTCACCCATCCTAGTACTGCTCTCGCACAAGCACGCATAACTTAGGAGTTTTGATGGGATCCGGTGCTTTAGTGCTAGTATGATCGCACCCGACATTGAGTGTGATGTTTATTCTTATATCCCTCGAGTACTTGTGGAGTGGGCGACGATAGACAACACGCGGCACTTCTCTCGCCCAATCAGAACCATGAAGCTAAGTGTTCTGGCGCGATGGCAGAGCGAGGATGGGTGACCTCCCTGGGCAGTCCTCTTGTCGCGATCGTTTATGTAAATTAAGGCTAAAACAGTCGAAATATTTGTTTTTAATGAGTTAAACGTCTCCGGAGTAATCTGCGTCATACCCTTCTGCACAGAACCGGTTCACGACAACAAAAATCTCTAAATTTTCCCAGAAAATAGAAAAAAAATAAGAAGAAAAAAATAGAGAATGTAAAGCTATTATTATGCCTGGGATACGATAAAATGGAACCGGAGTCGAATTTCGGACTTCCTAAGTGAATTTCTCGAGGAAACAGCAGCTTAACAGAAGCGGAAAATCGCAAATTAGAGGGTCTTAGCGAAGGAATTTGGCTAAAATCTTGCCAGCTCTTTGCTGAGCAATGAGTCTCGTTCGTTTGCCCGTTTACAATCAAATTAGGCAAATATTTTGTCCAAATCCGGCAGTGACCGAGCTACGTTGATTTCACATGTCTTATCTGGTCCCGATCGAGATTCAGATGATTTGAGCCGAAAATCGTCTGTCAACAAGTAATCAAAAATAGAAAAACACGAAAAAGGATGCAACACAAGGACTTCATAGGGGGTCACCCATAATAGTACTGCTTTCGCCCAAGCATGCTTAACTTCGGAGTTCTGATGAGATCCGGGGCATTAGTGCTGGTATGATCGCACCCGACATTGAGATGGATTTGAATTCTTATATACCTCGAGTACGTGTGGAGCGGACGGCGATGGACAACACACGGCACTGCTCTCGCCCAATCAGAACCTTGAAGTTAAGCGTTCTGGCGCGATGGAAGAGCTAGGATGGGTGACCTCCCTGGGAAGTCCTCGTGTCACGATCGTTTACTTAAATTATAGCTAAAACAGTAGAAATAATTGTTTTTAATTAGTTAATCTTCTCTGGAGTAATCTGAGTCATACCCTTCCGCACAGAACCGACTCACGACAACAAAAATCGCTAAATGTTCCCAGAAAATAGAAAAAAAATAAGAATGTCTCAGTTGGTCCCGATCGAGATTCAGATGATTTGAGCCGAAAATCGTCTGTCAACAAGTAATCAAAAATAGAAAAACACGAAAAGGGGTGCAACATGAGGACTTCTTAATGGGTCACCCATCCTAGTACTGTTGTCGCCCAAGCACGCTTAACTTCAGGGTTCTGATGGGATCCGGTGCATTAGTGCTGGTATAATCACACTCGACATTCAGTGGGATTTTTATTCTTATATCTCTCGAGTACGTGTGGAGCAAACGGCGATGGACAACACCCGGCACTTCTCTCGCCTAATCAGAACCATGAAGTTAAGCGTTCTGGCACGATGGCAGCACTTGGATGGGTGACCTCCCTCGGAATTCCTTGTGTCGCGACCGTTTACGTAAATTACTGATAAAACAGTCGAAATAATTGTTTTTAATGAGTTAACCGTCTCAGGAGTAATCTGCTTCATACCCTTCTGCACAGAACCGGCTCACGAAAACAAAAATCGCTAAATGTTACCAGAAAATAGAAAAAAATTAAGAATAAGAAAATAACGAATGCAAAGCTATTATTATGCCTGAGATAAGATAAAATGGAACCGGAATCGAATTTCGAACTTCCTAAGCGGATTTCTCGAGGAAACGGAAGCTTAACAGAAGCGAAAAATCGCAAATTAGAGGGTCTTAGATAAGGAATTCGGTTAAAATCTCGCCAGTTCATTGCAGAGTAATAAGTCTCGTTCGTTTGCCCGTTTACAATTAAATTAGCCTACAATTTTGTCCAAATCCGGCAGTGCCCGAGCTACGTTGATTTCCCATGTCTTATCTGGTCCCGATCAAGAT
Organism: Primulina tabacum; assembly: GCF_025594145.1. Lineage (NCBI taxonomy): Eukaryota > Viridiplantae > Streptophyta > Magnoliopsida > Lamiales > Gesneriaceae > Primulina > Primulina tabacum. The sequence continues at coordinate 28,377,435 of NC_134559.1, read as the reverse complement.
TCAGATGATTTGAGCCGAAAATCGTCTATCAACAAGTAATCAAAAATAGAAAAACACGAAAAGGGGTGCAACACGAGTACTTCCAAGGGGTCACCCATTCTAGTACTGCTCTCGCCCAAGCACGCTTAACTTCGGAGTTCTGATGAGATCCGGTGCATTAGTGCTGGTATGATCGCACCCGACATTGAGTGGGAAGTTTATTCTTATATCCCTTGAGTACGTAGGAGCGGGCGGCGATGGACAACACTCGGCACTGCTCTCGCCCAATAAGAACCATGAAGTTAAGCGTTCTAGCGCGATGGAAGAGCTAGGATGGGTGACACTCCCTGGTAAATCCTCGTGTCGCGATCGTTTACGTAAATTATGGCTAAAACAGTCGAAATATTTGTTTTTAATGAGTTAACCGTCTCCAGAGTAATCTGCATCATACCCTTCCGCACAGAACCGGCTCACGACAACAAAAATCGCTAATGTTCCCAGAAAAAAGAAAAAAATAAGAAGAAGAAAATAACGAATGTAAAGCTATTATTATGCCTGAGATAAGATAAAATGGAACCGGAATCGAATTTCGAACTTCCTAAGCGGATTTCTCGAGGAAACGGAAGCCTAACAGAAGCTGAAAATCTCAAATTAGAGGGTCTTAGAGAAGGAATTAGGCTAAAATCTCGCCACCTCGTTTCGGAGTGTTGAGTCTCGTTCGTTTGCCCGTTTACAATCAAATTAGCCTACAATTTTGTCTAAATTCGGCAGTGCCCGATCTACGTTGATTTCACATGTCTTATCTGGTCCCGATCGAGATTCAGATGATTTGAGCCGAAAATCGTCTGTCAACAAGTAATCAAAAATAGAAAAACACGAAAATGGGTGCAACACGAGGACTTCCAAGGGGGTCACCCATCCTAGTACTGCTCTCGCCCAAGCACGCTTAACTTCGGAGTTCTGATGGGATCCGGTGCATTAGTGCTGGTATGATCGCACCCGACATTGAATGAGATGTTTATTCTTATATCCCTCGAGTACGTGTGGAGCTGGCGGCGATGGACAACACGCGGCACTGCTCTCGCTCAATCAGAACAATGAAGTTAAGCGTTCTGGCGCGATGAAAGAGCTAGGATGGGTGACCTCTCTGGGAAGTTCTCGTGTCGCGATCGTTTACTTAAATTATGGCTAAAATAGTCGAAATAATTGTTTTTAATTAGTTAATCGTCTCCGGAGTAATCTGCGTCATACCCTTCCGCACAGAACCGGCTCACGACAACAAAAATCGCTAAATGTTCCCAGAAAATAGAAAAAAAATAAGAATGTCTTATTTGGTTCCGATCGAGATTCAGATGATTTGAGCCGAAAATCGTCTGTCAACAAGTAATCAAAAATAGAAAAACACGAAAAGGGGTGCAACACCAGGACTTCTTAATGGGTCACCCATCCTAGTACTGCTGTCGCCCAAGAACGCTTAAATTCGGAGTTCTGCTGGGATCCAGTGCATTAGTGCTGGTATAATCGCACTCGAAATTCAGTGGGATTGTTATTCTTATATCTCTCGAGTACATGTGGAGCGGACGGCGATGGACAACACATGGCACTTCTCTCGCCCAATCAGAACCATGAAGTTAAGCGTTCTAGCACGATGGCAGACCTAGGATGGGTGGACTCCCTCGAAAGTCCTCGTGACGCGACCGTTTACGTAAATTATGGATAAAACAATCGAAATAATTATTTTTATTGAGTTAACCGTCTCCGGAGTAATCTGCGTCATACCCTTCCGCACATAACCGGCTTACGGCAACAAAAATTGTTAAATGTTCCCAGAAAATAGAAAAAAATTAAGAATAAAAAAATAACTAATGTAAAGCTATTATTATGCCTGAGATAAGATAAAATGGTACCGGAATCGAATTTCAAACTTCATAAGCGGATTTCTCGAGGAAACGGAAGCTTAACAGAAGCGGAAAATCGCAAATTAGAGTGTCTTAGAGAAGGCATTCGGCTAAAATCTCGCCAGCTCATTGCGGAACAATCAAATTTGGTTACAATTTTGTCAAAATCCGGCAGTGCCCGAGCTACGTTGATTTCACATGTCTTATCTGGTCCCGATCGAGATTCAGATGATTTGAGCCAAAAATCGTATGTCAACAAGAAACCAAAAATATAAAAACACGAAAAGGGGTGCAACACGAGGACTTCCCAAGGGGTCACCCATCCTAGTACTGCTCTCGCCCAAGCATGCTTAACTTCGGAGTTCTGATGGGATTTTTATTCTTATATCCCTCGAGTACGTGTGGAGCAGGCGGCGATGGACAACACGCGGTACTGCTCTCGCCCAATAAGAACCATGAAGTTAAGCGTTCTGTCGCGATGGCTGAGCTAGGATTGGTGACCTCCCTGGGCAGTCCTCGTGTCACGACCGCTTACGTAAATTATGGCTAAAACATTCGAAATAATTGTTTTTAATGAGTTAACCGTTTCCGGAGTAATCTTCGTCATATCCTTCTGCATAGAACCGGCTCACGACAATAAAAATCGCTAAATGTTCCCAGAAAATAGAAAAAAAATAAGAAGAAGAAAATAGCGAATGTAAAGCTATTATTATGCTTGGTATACGATAAAATGGAACCGAAATCGAATTTCAAACTTCCTAAGAAGATTTCTCGAGGAAACGAAAGATTAACAAAAGCGGAAAATCGCAAATTAGAGGGTCTTAGAGAAGAAATTCGTCTAAAATCTTGCCGCCTCGTTGCGGAGTAATGAGGCTCGTTCGTTTGCCCGTTTACAATCAAATTAGCCTACAATTTTTTTCAAATCCGGCAGTGCCCGAACTACGTTGATTTCAGATGTCTTATCCGGTCTCAATCGAGATTCAGATGATTTGAGCCTAAAATCGTCTGTCAACAAGTAATCAAAAATAGAAAAACACGAAAAGGGGTGCAACACGAGGACTTCTTAGGGGGTCATCCATCCTAGTACTTCTCTCGCCCAGGCACGCTTAACTTGGTAGTTCTGATGGGATCCGGTGCATTAGTGCTGGTATGATCATACCAGACATTGACTGGGATGTTTATTCTTATATCCCTCGAGTATGTGTGGACCGGGCTGCGATGGACAACACGCGGCACTTCTCTCGCCCAATCAGAACCATGAAGTTAAGCGTTCTGGCGCGATGGCAGAGCTAGGATGGGTGACCTCCTTGGGCAGTCCTCGTGTTGCGACCGTTTACGTAAATTATGGCTAAAACAGTCAAAATAATTCTTTTTAATGAGTTAACCGTCTCCGGAGTAATCTGCGTCATACCCTTCCGCACAGAACCGGCTCACGACAAAAAAAATCGCTAAATGGTCCCAGAAAATAGAAAAAAAAAACAAGAAGAAGAAAATAGCGAATGTAAAGTTCTTATTATGACAGAGATATGATAAAATGGAACCAAAATCAAATTTCGAACTTCCTAAACGAATTTCTTGAGGAAACGGAAGCTTAACAGAAGCGGAAAATAGCAAATTAGAGGTTCTTAGAGAAGGAATTCGGCTAAAATCTTGCCAGCTCATTGCGGAGTAATGAGTCTCGTTCGATTGCCCGTTTACAATCAAATTAGGCTAAAATTTTTTCAAAATCCGGCAGTTCCTGAGCTACATTGATTTTACATGTCTTATCTTGTCTCGATGAGGATTCCGATGATTTGAGCCGAAAATCGTCTGTCAACAAGTAATCCAAAATAGAAAAACACGAAAAGGGTGCAACATGAGGACTTCCCAGGGGGTCACCCATGCTAGTACGGCTCTCGCCCAAGCACGCTTAACTCCGGAGTTTGGATGGGATCCGGTGCATTAGTGCTGGTATGATCGCACCTGACATTGAGTAGGATGTTTATTCTTATATCCCTCGAGTACGTGTGGAGCGGGCGGCGATGGACAACACGCGACACTGATCTCGCCGAATCAAACCCATGAAGTTTAGCGTTCTGGTGCGATGGAAGAGCTAGGATGGGTGACCTCCCTGGGAAGTCCTCGTGTCGCGACCATTTACGTAAATTATGGCTAAAACAGTCGAAAATTGTTTTTAATGAGTTAACCCTCTTCGGAGTAATCTGCGACATACCATTCCGCACAGAACCGGCTCACGACAAAAAAATTGCTATATGTTCCCAGAAAAGAGAAAAAAAAAATAAGAAGAAGAAAATAGCGAATGTAAAGCTATTATTATGGCTGAGATACGATAAAATGGAACCGAAATCGAATTTCGAACTTCCTAAGCGGATTTCTCGAGGAAACGAAAGCTTAACAGAAGCGGAAAATCGCAAATTAGAGGGTCTTAGAGAAGGAATACGGCTAAAATCTCGCCAGCTCCTTGTGGAGTAATGAGTCTCGTTCGTTTGCCCGTTTACAATCAAATTAGGCTACAATTTGGTCCAAATCCGGCAGTGCTCGAGCTACGTTAGAGCGGGCGGCGATGGACAACACGCGGCACTTCTCTCGCCCAATCAGAACCATGAAGTTAGGCTCGAAATAATTGTTTTTCATGAGTTAACCGTCTCCGTAGTAATCTGCGTCAAACCCTTCCGCACAGAACCGGATCACGACAACAAAAATCGCTAAATGTTCCCAGAAAATAGAAAAAAAAAAGAAGAAGAAAATAGCGAATGTAAAGCTATTTTTATGTTTGAGATACGATAAACTGGAACATGAATCGAATTTCGAACTACCTAAGCGGATTTGTCGAGTAAACAGAAGCTTAACAGAATCGGAAAATCGCAAATTAGAGGCTTTTAGAGAAGGAATTTTGGCTAAAATATCGCCAGCTCATTGCAGAGTAATGAGTCTCGTTCGTTTGCCCGTTTACAATCAAATTATACTACAATTTTGTCCAAATCCGGCAGTGCCCGAGCTACGTTGATTTCACATGTCTTATCTGGTCCCGATCGAGATTCAGATGATTTGAGCCGAAAATCGTCTGTCAACAAGTAATCAAAAATAGAAAAACACGAAAAGGGGTGCAACACAATGACTTCTGTTGCGACTTTGATTGTTGCACTCCCAAGAGCAGGTTGTCCACAAGTAGTATAATTCGGTGAGTCCGAATATCGTATTCACAGGGAAGCTAAGGTAATTACAAGTCCACTACAATGTCTTTTTGTTTTGTTTTTGTCTTTTGTTTCTTTTTAATTTTAATTGTTTGAATCTTTAATGGGTAAATTTTAATTGTTCAAATTTTAATTTAAGTAGTTGAGATTAAAGGATCCACTCTTGGTATTTTAATAAAGTTAACATTAACGAACAATATTGAAATCCACTTAATAAAATGGTTCCAATATATTAAATAATCATATTTATATTATGTTATATATTATTATCTTATAAGTATATAATATATACTAAAACTTATAAATGTGGTCAAGTATTTATTGTGCTATATATATTTGTAAACACTAAATCAAGGTTCCCACTTTAAATGGTTGGTAAAACCAAACTAACATTTAAATGGTACCAAGAAATTAATATTATGATATATTTATATATAGTAAATCAAGGTTCCCACTTTAAATGGTTGGTAAAACCAAACTAACATTTAAATGGTACCAAGAAATTAATATTATAATATATTCATATATAATAAATCAAGGCATCCACTTTAAATGGTTGGTAATACCAAACTAACATTTAAATGGTTCCAAGAATTTATGGTAACATATAGCAACAATAAATCAAAACTCCCACTTATAAGTATGGTATAAAAATGCTTAAAGAAATAAATATAATATAAACAATAAATAATGATTAAATAATATAAAACATAGATTCTTACCTTTTAGTAACCTTATTCTCATGCCAAGAGTTTCAGCTTTTCATCTCAACTTTAGGAAGTTAGCTATTCATTATTCAAAGTGTAAAACTTTGAATATGAAATTATCATGCTAATTATATTTAAATGAAGAAATAAAGGAAAAATATAGAGAGAAATATTATGAACTCAAAGGTTTGTTCATAGAATGAGGGATATCTCAATACATTACAATGCACCCCTATTTATAGCCAAATTTGGGGAGACAACCACAAATAAAATATTATTTTTTTACACAAAAGTCTTCATTAGTGTTCCAAGATATTATATTATATTACACATCACTTTTGAAAATCTTCTTCTTGGAATTTGCTTCTTCATATAAAAAGAAACATGTGGATAATTGAGTTGTCTAGTTGTGGTATTTTTTTAAAATCATTTGACCAAGTAATTTGAGAGATATGGTCAAAATACTAGAGCATGGTAAAACTGCCGCTCCTTTGGTAACTTTATTTGTGGCTTAATTTGATCCCAATTGTGAGAGGATTTTTATCTCATGCTTGACACCAATATTGTAGATATTAACATCAACTTTTTACAGGTCCAAGAATCATCTTAATCCCATTTGCAACGCCAAGTTTATTCTTGTTTTATCGAACCTGTAAAAAATAGTAAAAACTTGTAATTACACAACAACTTATATTTTATACAATTTATTATAAAACATATAATATTTAAACATTTAATAAAACAAAAACTATATATTTATATTATAAAACATTTAATTAATGTACAATTTTTATGTTTATCACACCTTCCAACAAGCTTATTGCTAGTCCCTAGCAATTTAAGCGTTAATAGCAATACAAAACATATTGATTAATTTAAATAGAAATGTAATCAAAACTATCTAAGTGTTTAAATTAAATTTGAAAACTGTCAAAGTTATATCAAGATCATCATAATTATAATTTATGAAATAATTTGAGATGATCAATTCAAAGCTTATTTCAGGTAGTTAAATGTACACGGCCTTCAGAAATTCCTAGTAAGAGTCTCAACTCCATATCCTCACAGGTTAATAAATGTTTCAATTTATGGCAACGATTTCTCTCATGGAGTTGGAATACAAAATAAATGCTCAGAAAAATGGTTTACAGAATGCAGACAGACAAACGAGCCAAACTAATCAAAAGATAGAAAATCCATTGATTCAAAATCTAGTTGTTCTTATTATATATTTTTTCCTGATATTTTTTTTTTTTTGCATAACTTCATGGAATCAGACTAAGTTTATGCTTCTTGACCACATATTTATTTAATTTGTAAAATAAATTTCTCTCTCTTTTTTGTTTTTTGTTTTTTTTTATGAGAGATATATGGGTCGTAGCATATAACTTAAAAATTACATAGATATTCAATATCTTTCTTTTTGTATTTTTCTCCGTTTTTTTTCAGGAAATATCGTTTTTTTTTCTTCAAAATAAGAACTCAAGATCTAAACAATAGATAGTCTCTCTCATGATCAATAAAGGCTCGAAAGCTGTTTTCTCAGTCCTCTCCACTCACTCACAAAATATGTGTGAGTTTAAAATTATAGGCACTCTTATAAGGTATATCTTGGGCCATATACTTTAATACCTGATATTATCACAATGGTTACCAATCACTCAAAAAGATTTCATAAATCATATTTTTATATTGATCAGAATATTAAAATTGACTTTTTTTTTCTAATAAAAATTTAAACATTCTTAAATAGATTAATGCATGTTCTAATTTAAATCTTTTAAACATGTAATGTATGACAATTTTTGCAAAAATTACTAAGATACAAACAATAAACATGATTTTATTTTAAAATAATATATATTATTTTTTTTTATTTATTTTTTTTTAAAATTTTTTTTTTATAAGTTTGTTCTCCCCCCAATCAGAATATGACATTGTCCCTAATGTCAAAATAACTATTAATAAAGAGTACGTAATGAAAGAGATATCACCTGGAATTTTATTGAAGATAACAAACTGAAACAAACGCAAAGCAATCCACGACTTTTGAATCAATGATCCAACTTCCTTTTCTTACTGCTTGATTGCGACCAATTAATCTTTGTTATCATCGGATCAGGCTTATGAACAAAAGCTTCCAAATCATCAATTAATTGGTCGGCAGTCGAAGCACAGATGAACATCCGTCGTGAATTTTCTGAAATGAAATTCTGTTCCATAGCTTAATCAAGAAATGTCAACAAACTGTCAAAATAATTATTGATATTCAACAAGCCCACAGGTTTATTATGGATATTAAGTTGTGCCCAAGAAACAGTGTAAAAAATTTCTTCTAATGTACCAAAACCACCTGGTAGTGCAATAAAAGCATCAGAATTTTCAATCATTTGAGTGATTCTTTCATACATAGAAGAAACTTTTAATTCCTCCCCAATCGTAACACCTGTAATATTTCCTTCAGCTAAAGCTGTAGGAATAATACCCAAAACCTGACTACCTCCAAGATGAGCAGATGTTGAAACAGATCCCATTAACCCAATATTACCTCCCCCATATACCAAGTGAGTTTTTCTCTCAGCCAATATTTTTCCAAGATTATTCGCTGCTTCTACAAACACTTCATTTTTTCCAGGACTCGACCCACAAAATACACAAATATTTTTCAATGTTTGTGCAGAGGATCCAGCCATGTTTTTACTTTCTTTTTTTTTTCTGCGAAAATAGAGAGAAAGATGAGAGATTTTAGAGGAGTAATATGTTATCATGACAAAACTATGGGTCACAGCTGTAAACAGAATAAATAGTAAAAACAATAATGACACACGCATATAAACAGTAGTGTGATTGTGGCTCACAATTTTCCTCTGGTTTTACGTCCAGAAACGGCTTCAACGCCTTCTATGAGTCGAGGATATGCTTCCCATCCAATTTTCTTATAAATTGGCAAACATGGTCTTTTTTAGTCGGATTCCCAAGACTATGACGCTCATCTTGGAATTGTTTCCATAAACGGAGAAGTTCAATATGCACATGTCCACTAGAATGCGTCTCAAGAGTCAATAAGATGTTATCTAAAGACTCCTTACTCAGCACATTCTTAATGAAACCAATTTTTTCTTCTCTGTTATTGGAAACACATCCCAAAGATCTGCATCGTTTGTCACAAGTCCATCTTGCACACTTATGAAAAACCCCTAAACTTTTGGCCCTTCGTTTTTTCGCATAAGTGCTTTTTCCTAATCCAGGCAAATACCGAATGAGCAATGATTGTGGAACTTCTCCTCCTAATCGAACCTTAGCTTCTATTACAAGACGAATATCTTCTGGAATTCCTTTTTGCATTAGCAATCTCAATCTTTCACACCTTCCTGCATAAATTTTTTTTAGAACATTTTCAGAAACAGAGGGAAAATATTTACAAATTTTTGAGAGAATTTCATCCATTTTGAAAAGAATTTTTTTTTTTTTTTGTATCAGCAATTGTGGGAAACTGATTTAACCGACTATGAGAGTCACGGAGTACCGTTATCCGCCATTTAACCGGGAAAATAAAAATATTAAGAAAACCTGAAATAAAAACAAACAAACTTAAATGCAACAAAAAAAAAATCAAGGATCAGAAAGGGAAATAAAATCTTCTTGAAAGATTTCATTTTCTAAAAATGGTTTAAGCCTTTGTCCATTTACTTTAAAAATATCACCATTTTTAGGATTTTCAATATCCACAACTCCATAAGTATACACATGCTTTACAACATATGGGCATGTCCATCTTGATCGTAATTTTCCTGGGAATATGTGAAGTCGAGAATTATAAAGCAAAACTTTTTTACCAATCTCAAAAGATTTTCTAAGAATTGTTTTATCATGAAATGATTTGATTTTTGCTTTATAAATCCTTGAATTCTCATACGCGTCATTTCTGAGTTAATCGAGTTCATTAAGTTGCAATTTACGCAATTTGTTGGCATCATCCATGCTTGAATTTAAAGTTTTGATCGCCCAATAAGCTTTATGTTCCAATTCAACAGGCAAATGACAATATTTTCCATAAACCAACCTATAGGGAGACATATTCAATGATGTTTTAAAAGCTGTTCGATATGCCCAAAGTGCATCATTAAGTCGCAGAGACCAATCTTTTCTATTTGAGTTAACAGTTTTTTCAAAAATTTGCTTTATCTCCCTATTAGCTAATTCAACTTGTCCATTTGTTTGAGGATGATAAGGAGTAGTTACTTTATGAGTAATACCATATTTTTTCATTAATGAAGCAAATGGTTTATTAACAAAGTGAGTTCCCCCATCACTTATCATGGCTCAAGGAATTCCAAATCTACTAAAAATATTTTCTTTTAAAAATTTGATGACGATTTTATGATCATTTTTTCGACATGGAATTGCCTCTATCCATTTGGAAACATAATCAACTGCAACTAAAATATACAAGTATCCAAACGACAATGGAAAAGGTCCCATAAAATCAATTCCCCAACAGTCAAAGATTTCAATGATAGGATTCAAAGGCATCATGTTTCTTTTTGAAATCGCACCCAATTTTTGACAATTTTCACAGATCTTGCAGATTTCGTGGGTGTCTTTAAACAAAGTGGGCCAATAAAATCCACACTGCAAGATTTTTGCAGCCGTTTTCTTTGAAGAAAAATGTCCTCCGCATGCTTCTGAATGACAAAATTTAATGACACTACTTACCTCATTGTCGGAAATGCAACGTCGAAAAATTTGATCTGGACAATACTTGAACAGATACGGATCATCCCAATAAAAGTTTTTTACCTCATTCAAAAATTTTCTTTTATCTTGGGAACTCCATTGCGGTGGCATTTTTCCTGTCACAAGAAAATTTACTATGTTAGCAAACCAAGGTGTAGTAGTAACTGAAAATAGATGTTCCTCAGGAAAATTATCGTTAATTGGTGTCATTTCACAAGATGATCCTGTTACTAGTCTCGATAAATGATCGGCTACGACATTCTCGGTTCCTTTTTTATCTTTGATCACAATGTCAAATTCTTGGAGTAACAAAATCCATCGTATCAGTCATGGCTTTGCATCCTGTTTGATCAACAAATATCTAATAGCAGAATGATCAGTAAACACAATAGTCGTTGATCCAATCAAATAAGAACGAAATTTATCTAATGCAAATATTACAGCAAGTAGTTCTTTTTCAGTTGTGGAGTAATTTATTTGTGCATTGTTTAAAGTTCTACTTGCATAATATATCACATAAGGCTTACCGTTTCTTCTTTGACCCAGTACTGCACCGACTGCATAATCACTCGCATCGCACATGATTTCAAATGGTAAAGACCAGTCAGGAGGTTGCATGATAGGAGCTGATGTTAAATGTCGAATAATTTTATCAAAAGCATTTTGACATTCTTGAGTCCACTCAAATGCAGTGTCTTTTGTTAAGAGGTTACAAATGGGTTTAGAGATTAAACTAAAGTCCTTTATAAACCTCCGATAAAATCCAGCATGTCCCAAAAATGAGCGAATTTCTTTAATGGTTTTTGGAGGGGGTAAATTGGCAATGACATCAACTTTTGCTTTATCAACTTCAATTCCATGAGATGACACGACATGTCCCAAAACAATTCCAGAATTAATCATGTAATGACAATTTTCCCAATTTAAAATAAGACCTTTTTCCACGCATCTTTTTAAAACTTTTTCCAAATTTTCAAGACAATTATCAAATGTATTCTCAAAGACAGTTAAATCATCCATGAAAATTTCCAAACAATTTTCAACCATGTCACAAAAAATGCTTAGCATACATCTTTGAAATGTTGCTGGGGCATTGCATAAACCAAATGGCATCCTTCTGAATGCAAATGTTCCAAAAGGACATGTGAATGTAGTTTTTTCTTGATCTTCGAGTGCAATGGGAATTTGATAATAACCTGAATATCCATCAAGAAAACAGTAGTATGGATGACCTGCTACTCTTTCTAAAATTTGATCCAAAAATGGTAATGGAAAATTATCTTTTCTAGTGGCGTTATTTAATTTTCTATAAGCAATACACATCCGCCAACTAGATGGGACTCGACATGTTAACAATTCACCTTTTTTCATTTTTTATCACTGTGATGCCAGATTTTTTGGGAACTACTTGTGTTGGGCTTACCCACTTACTATCAGAAATAGGGTAACATCAATTAGTTTGAGAACTTCAGTTTTCACAACATCTTTCATGTGTGGATTTAATCTCCTTTGTGGTTGTTGAGATGTTTTAGCATTTTCTTCTAAATGAATTTTGTGTGTGCAAATTAGTGGATTAATGCCCTTGAGATCTTTTAGTGTCCAACCAATTGCATTTTTATGTCTTTTAAGCATATCAACTAATTTACCTTCTTGATCACTTTCTAGTTTGGAAGAAATTACCACCGGATATGTTTCATCTTCTCCAAGAAATGCATACTTCAATTCTTCTGGCAAGGGTTTTAACTCCAATATGGGTGGTTCGTCTTTGTTCTCATATTTTGCATCAAATTCTTTCTCTGATCCTGGTAACGAGTGATACCTGATAAAATCATCAAGATCAATTTCAATATTTTCTTTAACAATTTCAATTGAACAAATATCTAATTGATCACGAATACTACCTTCTTGAATGTTTTCTTCCACAAGAGTTTCAATAAGATTTTCATCTTCACTTTCATCTCCTTTGTCATGTGGTTGCTTACAAAGATTAAAAACATTGAGCTCCAAGGTCATGTTACCAAATGACAACTTCATTATTCCATTCCTGCAATTTATAAGGGCATTAGAAGTTGCTAAAAATGGACGACCCAGAATTATAGGAATTGCATTACAAGCTTTGATAGGTTGTGTATCTAAAACTATGAAATCGACAGGATATACAAAGTTATCAACTTGGACCAATACGTCTTCTATCATACCTCTTGGAACTTTAACATATCTATCGGCAAGTAAAAGTGTTACCGAAGTTGATTTTAACTCGCCTAGATTGAGTTCTTGATAAACTGAATATGGAAGTAAATTCACACTAGCTCCAAGATCAAGCAAGGCTTTTTTAATCTTTCGTTATCCAATAATACATGAAATAGTAGGACAACCAGGGTCTTTGTATTTCAAAGTATTATTATTTTGAATGATTGAACTTACTTGTTCGGCTAAAAATGCTTTCTTTTTCACATTCAATTTTCTTTTCACAGTGCACAAGTCTTTCAAAAATTTGGCATATAATGGTACCTGTTTTATTGCATCTAATAAAGGAATATTAACTTTTACTTGTTTAAAAATATCATATATATCAGAATTCAAATTTGATTTTTTTGTATTTTTCAATGCATGAGGGAATGGTGGTGACACTGTCTGTTGAACCTCCTCTTCGCAAGTTATGGGTTCCACTTCCTTACCCTTTGAAGTTGATTTATCATCATCTTCACAAGGTTCAAGAATGGATTTTTCCACAACCTTACCAATTCGAAGGGTAATAACAGATTTTACCTGATCCATCGGTTGAGTTCCAGAAGTTCCAGTTTGTGAATGATGATCCTTGGGATTAGGCAGAGGTTGTGAAGGAAATTTACCTTTTTCATGAACATTAAGTGCAGATGCAAATTTAGCAAGAGTATCTTTCAAATCTGTCATGGTTTGAGCAGTTTGAGTATTGATAGACTCTTGCTTTGCAATGAAAGAATTCAATGTATCTTCCAAATTTCTTTTAGGTGGAGGAACATAAGGTGCATAATTTTGAAAATTTTGTTGATTTTGGAAATGTGGTTGTGAAAATTATGCAGCATTATCATTCCTCCAACTAAAATTTGGATGATTTCGCCAACCTGGATTGTAATTTTGAGAAAATGGTTCAAAATTTGGCCTTTTGAAATTGTTCAAAACATTGGCTTGTTTATGGAGACATTCTTTAAAAGAGGGCAAAGTGGGACAATCTTTTGTAAAATGATCACTTGTATCACAGATGTGACACGCAATTTCTTGAACTGATTTTAATTGACCATTCTTTTTCAATTCAAGTGCCTCAACTTTTCTTGCCAAAGATGTAAATCTAGCTTGAAGATCATTTTCATCTTTGAGAGTGTACATACCTCCACCAGATGTAGGAGATTGAATCTTGTTTGATGGTTCGATTGTACCTATAGTGTCCCAATTTTGAGCATTTTCAGCTAATAAATCGAGATACTCAATTGCCTTATTTGGATCTTTATCTTCAAATGTTCCATTACACATAAATTCAACCATTTGCCTATCTTTAGGTGTTAAGCCTTCATAAAATTGAGAAACAACTCTCCAAATTTCAAAACCATGATGTGGACAAAGATTAAGCAATTCTTTGTATCTATCCCAACACTGATAAAAAGTTTCTCCTTGTTTTTGAGTGAAAGTAATGATTTGCCTTTTGAAAGAATCTGTTCTATGAGATGGAAAAAACTTTTTCAAAAATTGTTGTTGCAATTCATCCCAAGTTCGAATGGATCCCGATCTAAGATTTTGTAGCCAAGTTTTAGCTTTATCTTTTAAAGAAAAAGGAAAAAGCTTAAGTCGAATGGTGTTCATGCTACAATTTAGATCATTATATGTGTTGCACACTTCTTCAAACTCTCGTAAATGCATGTATGGATTTTCAGAATCTAAGCCATGAAAATTGGGTAAAAGTTGGATAATACCAGGCTTAAAATTGAAATGAGATGCATCAGGGGGAAAAACTAGACATGAAGGTGCACTAGTACGTGTAGGATTCATGTGATCTCTAAGTGTTCTTCGTCTATCATGATCATGTTGAGATTGAATTTCATCTTCATTTTCTTGGATGGGTTCTTCCGCCATGTTTTGTAAAAATAAAGGGTTATTTCGAATGAGTCGACCACTAAGTGTACGTGACCAAATGCTCATGCAAATGTAAATGCAAAAAAAATAAAAACACACAAAAGCAATAAAAATTTAAATAAAGAAAAATAAACTATAAACAAAATTAAATAGACTTGAAATTAAATTATACTTCCCCGGCAACGGCGCCAAAAACTTGTTGCGACTTTGATTGTTGCACTCCCAAGAGCAGGTTGTCCACAAGTAGTATAATTCGGTGAGTCCGAATATCGTATCCACAGGGAAGCTAAGGTAATTACAAGTCCACTACAATGTCTTTTTGTTTTGTTTTTGTTTTTTGTTTCTTTTTAATTTTAATTGTTTGAATCTTTAATGGGTAAATTTTAATTGTTCAAATTTTAATTTAAGTAGTTGAGATTAAAGGATCCACTCTTGATATTTTAATAAAGTTAACATTAACGAACAATATTGAAACCCACTTAATAAAATGGTTCCAATATATTAAATAATCATATTTATATTATGTTATATATTATTATCTTATAAGTATATAATATATACTAAAACTTATAAATGTGGTCAAGTATTTATTGTGCTATATATATTTGTAAACACTAAATTAAGGTTGCCACTTTAAATGGTTGATAAAACCAAACTAACATTTAAATGGTACCAAGAAATTAATATTATGATATATTTATATATAGTAAATCAAGGTTCTCACTTTAAATGGTTGGTAAAACCAAACTAACATTTAAATGGTACCAAGAAATTAATATTATAATATATTCATATATAATAAATCAAGGCATCCACTTTAAATGGTTGGTAATACCAAACTAACATTTAAATGGTTCCAAGAATTTAGTGTAACATATAGCAACAATAAATCAAAATTCCCACTTATAAGTATGGTATAAAAATGCTTAAAGAAATAAATATAACATAAACAATAAATAATGATTAAATAATATAAACCATAAATTCTTACCTTTTAGTAACCTTATTATCATGCCAAGAGTTTCACCTTTTCATCTCAACTTTAGGAAGTAGCTATTCATTATTCAAAGTGTAAAACTTTGAATATGAAATTATCATGCTAATTATATTTAAATGAAGAAATAAAGGAAACATATAGAGAGAAATATTATGAACTCAAAGGTTTGTTCATAGAATGAGGGATATCTCAATACATTACAATGCACCCCTATTTATAGCCAAATTTGGGGAGACAACCACAAATAAAATATTATTTTTTTACACAAAAGTCTTCGTTGGTGTTCCAAGATATTATATTATATTACACATCACTTTTGAAAATCTTCTTCTTGGAATTTGCTTCTTCATATAAAAAGAAACATGTGGATAATTGAGTTGTCTAGTTGTGGTATTTTTTTAAAATCATTTGACCAAGTAATTTGAGAGATATGGTCAAAATATTAGAGCATGGTAAAACTGCCACTCCTTTGGTAACTTTATTTGTGGCTTAATTTGATCCCAATTGTGAGAGGATTTTTATCTCATGCTTGACACCAATATTGTAGATATTAACATCAACTTTTTACAGGTCCAAGAATCATCTTAATCCCATTTGCAACGCCAAGTTTATTCTTGTTTTATCGAACCTGTAAAAAATAGTAAAAACTTGTAATTACACAACAACTTATATTTTATACAATTTATTATAAAACATATAATATTTAAAAATTTAATAAAACAAAAAATATATATTTATATTATAAAACATTTAATTAATGTACAATTTTTATGTTTATCACACCTCCCAACCAGCTTATTGCTAGTCCCTATCAATTTAAGCGTTAATAGCAATACAAAACATATTGATTAATTTAAATAGAAATGTAATCAAAACTATCTAAGTGTTTAAATTAAATTTGAAAACTGTCAAAGTTATATCAAGATAATCATAATTATAATTTATGAAATAATTTGAGATGATCAATTCAAAGCTTATTTCAGGTAGTTAAATGTACACGGCCTTCAGAAATTCCTAGTAAGAGTCTCAACTCCATATCCTCACAGGTTAATAAATGTTTCAATTTATGGCAACTATTTCTCTCATGGTGCATTAGTACTGGTATGGATCCGGTACATTAGTACTGGTATGATCGCACCCGACATTGAGTGGGATGTTTATTCTTATATCCCTCGAGTACGTGTGGAGCGGGCGGCGATGGACAACACTCGGCACTGCTCAAGCCCAATCAGAACCCTGAAGTTCAGCGTTCTGGCGCGATGGCAGAGCTAGGATGGGTGACCTCCCTGGCAGTCCTCGGGTCGCGACCGTTTACATAAATTTTGATTAAAACAGTCGAAATAATTGTTTTTAATGAGTTAACCGTCTCTGGAGTAATCTGCGTCATACCCTTCCGCACAGAACTGGCTAACGACAACAAAAATCTCTAAATGTTCTCAGAAAATAGAAAAAAAAACAGAAGAAGAAAATAGAGAACGTAAAGCTATTATTATGCCTGTGATACAATAAAATGGAACCGAAATCGAATTTCGGACTTCCTAAGCGAATTTCTCGAGGAAACGGTAGCTTAACAGAAGCGGAAAATCGCAAATTAGAGGGTCTTAGAGAAGGAATTCGGCTAAAATCTCGCCACCTCGTTGCGGAGTAATGAGTCTCGTTCGTTTGCCCGTTTACAATCAAATTAGGCTACAATTTTGTCCAAATCCGGCAGTGCCGAGCTACGTTGATTTCACATGTCTTATCTGGTCCCGATCGAGATTCAGTTGATTTGAGCCGAAAATCGTCTGTCAACAAGTAATAAAAAATAGAAAACACGAAAAGGGGCGCAACACGAGGACTTCCCAGGGGGTTACCCATCCTAGTACTGCTCTCGCCCAAGCACGCTTAACTTCGGAGTTCTGATGGGATCCGATGAATTAGTGCTGGTATGATCACACCCGACATTGAGTGGGATGTTTATTTTTATATCCCTCGAGTACGTGTGGAGCGGGCGGCGATGGACAACACTCGGCACTGCTCAAGCCCAATCAGAACCCTGAAGTTAAGCGTTCTGGCGCGATGGCAGAGCTAAGATGGGTGACCTCCCTGGGCAGTCCTCGTGTCGCGATTGTTTATGTAAATTATGGCTAAAACAGTCGAAATAATTGTTTTTAATGATTTAACCGTCTCCAGAGTAATCTGCGTCATACCCTTCCGCACAGAACCGGCTCACGACAACAAAAATCGCTAAATTTTCCCAGAAAATAGAAAAAAATTAAGAATAGGAAAATAACGAATGTAAAGCTATTATTATGCCTGAGATAAGATAAAATAGAACCGGAATTTAATTTCGAACTTCCTAAGCGGATTTCTTGAGGAAACGGAAGCTTAATAGAAGCGGAAAATCGCAAATTAGAGAGTCTTAGAGAAGGAATTCGGCTAAATTCTCGCCAGCTCATTGCGGAGTAATGAGTCTCGTTCGTTTGCCCGTTTACAATCAAATTAGGCTACAATTTTGTCACAATCCGGCAGTGCCCAAGCTACGTTGATTTCACATGTCTTATATGGTCCCGATCGAGATTCAGATGATTTGAGCCGAAAATTGTCTATCAACAAGTAATCAAAAATAGAAAAACACGAAAAGGGGTGCAACACGAGGACTTCCCAGGGGGTCACCCATCCTAGTACTGCTCTCGCCCAAGCACGCTTAACTTCGGAGTTATGATGTGCTGGTATGATCGCACCAGACATTGAGTGGGATGTTTATTCTTATATCCCTCGGGTACGTGTGGAGCGGACGGGGATGGAAAACATGCGGCACTGCTCTCGCTCAATCAGAACCATGAAGTTAAGCGTTACGGCGCGATGGAAGAGCTAGGATAGGTGACCTCCCTTGGAAGTCCTCCTGTCGCGATCGTTTACTTAAATTATGGCTAAAACAGTCGAAATAATTGTTTTTAATTAGTTAACCGTCTCCAGAGTAATCTGCGTCATACCCTTCCGCACAGAACCGGCTCACAACAACAAAAATCGCTAAATGTTCCCAGAAAATAGAAAAAATAAGAATGTTTTATTTGGTCCGATCGAGATTCAGATGATTTGAACCCAAAATCGTCTGTCAACATGTAATCAAAAATAGAAAAACACGAAAAGGTGTGCAACACGAGGACTTCCTAATGGGTCACCCATCCTAGTACTGCTGTCGCCAAAGCGTGCTTAAATTCGGAGTTATGATTGGATCCGGTGCATTAGTGCTGGTATAATCGCACTCGACATTCAGTGGGATTTTTATTCTTATATCCCTCGAGTACATGTGGAGCGGACGGCGATGGACAACACGCGGCACTTCTCTCGCCCAATCAGAACCATGAAGTTAAGCGTTCTGGTGCGATGGCAGAGCTAGGATGGGTGACCTCCCTCGGAAGTCCTCGTGTCGCGACCGTTTACGTAAATTATGGATAAAACAGTCGAAATAATTGTTTTTAATGAGTTAACCGTCTCCGGAGTAATCTGCGTCATACTCTTCCGCACAGAACCGGCTCACGACAACAAAAATCGCTAAATGTTCCTAGAAAATAGAAAAAAATTAAGAATAAAAAAATTACGAATGTAAAGCTATTATTATGCCTGAGATAAGATAAAATGGAACCGGAATTTAATTTCGAACTTCCTAAGCGGATTTCTCGAGGAAACGGAAGCTTAACAGAAGAAAAAAATCGCAAATTATAGTGTATTAGAGAAGGAATTCGGCTAAAATCTCGCCAACTCATTGCGGAGTAATGAGTCTCGTTCGTTTGCCTGTTTACAATCAAATTAGGCTACAATTTTTTCAAAATCCGGCAGTTCCCGAGCTACATTGATTTCACATGTCTTATCTGGTCTCGATCGAGATTCAGATGATTTGAGCCTAAAATTGTCTGTCAACAAGTAATCAAAATTAGAAAAACACGAAAAGGGGTGCAACACGAGGACTTCCCAGGGGGTCACCAATCCTAGTATTGCTCTCGCCAAAGCACGCTTAACTTCGAAGTTTTGATGGGATCCGGTGCATTATTGCTGGTATGATCGCACCCGACATTGAGTGGGATGTTTATTCTTATATCCCTCGAGTACGTGTGGCGCGGGCGGGGATAGACAACACGCGGCACTGCTCTCGCCCAATCAGAACCATGAAGTTAAGCGTTCTGGAGCGATGGCAGAGCTAGGATGGGTGGCCTCCCTGGTAAGTCCTCGTGTCGCGACCGTTTACTTAAATTATAGCTAAAACAGTCAAAATAATTGTTTTTAATGAGTTAACCGTCTTCGGAGTTATCTGCGTCATACCCTTCCGCCCAGAACCGGCTCACGACGACAAAAATCGCTAAATGTTCCTAGAAAATAGAAAAAAAATTAAGAAGAAGAAAATAGCGAATGTAAAGTTATTAATATGCCTGGGATACGATAAAATGAAACCAGAATCAAATTTCGAACTTTCTAAGCGGATTTCTCGAGAAAACGGAAACTTAACAGGAGCGAAAAATCTCAAATTAGAGGGACTTAGAAAAGGAATTAAGCGAATATCTCGCCACTCGTTGCGTAGTAATGAGTCTCGTTCTTTTTCCCGTTTACAATAAAATTAGCCAACAATTTTTCCAAATCCGGCAGTGCCCGAGCTACGTTGATTTCACATGTCTGATCTGGTCCTAATCGAGATTCAGATGATTTGAACCGAAAATCGTCTGTCAACAAGTAATAAAAAATAGAAAAACACGAAAAGGGGCGCAACACGAGGACTTCCCAGGGGGTTACCCATCCTAGTACTGCTCTCGCCCAAGCACGCTTAACTTCGGAGTTCTGATGGGATCCAATGAATTAGTGCTGGTATGATTGCACCCGACATTGAGTGGGATGTTTATTCTTATATCACTCGAGTACGTGTGGAGCGGGCGGCGATGGACAACACTCGGCACTGCTCAAGCCCAATCAGAACCCTGAAGTTAAGCGTTCTGGCGCGATGGCAGAGCTAAGATGGGTGACCTCCCTGGGCAGTCCTCGTGTCGCGATTGTTTATGTAAATTATTGCTAAAACAGTTGAAATAATTGTTTTTAATGAGTTAACTGTCTCCAGAGTAATCTGCGTCATACCCTTCCGCACAGAACCGGCTCACGACAACAAAAATCGCTAAATGTTCCCAGAAAATAGAAAAAAATTAAGAATAAGAAAATAACGAATGTAAAGCTATTATTATGCCTGAGATAAGATAAAATGGAACCGGAATTTAATTTCGAACTTCCTAAGCGGATTTCTTTAGGAAACGGAAGCTTAATAGAAGCGGAAAATCGCAAATTAGAGAGTCTTAGAGAAGGAATTCGGCTAAATTCTCGCCAGCTCATTGCGGAGTAATGAGTCTCGTTCGTTTGCCCGTTTACAATCAAATTAGGCTACAATTTTGTCAAAATCCGGCAGTGCCCAAGCTACGTTGATTTCACATGTCTTATATGGTCCCGATCGAGATTCAGATGATTTGAGCCGAAAATTGTTTGTCAACAAGTAATCAAAAATAGAAAAACACGAAAAGGGGTGCAACACGAGGACTTCCCAGGGGGTCACCCATCCTAGTACTGCCCTCGCCCAAGCACGCTTAACTTCGGAGTTATGATGGGATCCAGTGCATTAGTGTTGGTATGATCGCACCCGACATTGAGTGGGATGTTTACTCTTATATCCCTCGGGTACGTGTGGAGCGGACGGCGATGGAAAACACGCGGCACTGCTCTCGCTCAATCAGAACCATGAAGTTAAGCGTTCTGGCGCGATGGAAGAGCTAGGATAGGTGACCTCCCTTGGAAGTCCTCCTGTCGCGATCGTTTACTTAAATTATGGCTAAAACAGTCGAAATAATTGTTTTTAATTAGTCAACCGTCTCCAGAGTAATCTGCGTCATACCCTTCCGCACAGAACCGGCTCACAACAACAAAAATCGCTAAATGTTCCCAGAAAATAGAAAAAATAAGAATGTTTTATTTGGTCCGATCGAGATTCAGATGATTTGAGCCCAAAATCGTCTGTCAACATGTAATCTAAAATAGAAAAACACGAAAAGGTGTGCAACACGAGAACTTCCTAATGGGTCACCCATCCTAGTACTGTGGTCGCCAAAGCGTGCTTAAATTCGGAGTTATGATGGGATCCGGTGCATTTGTGCTGGTATAATCGCACTCGACATTCAGTGGGATTTTTATTCATATATCCCTCGAGTACATGTGGAGCAGAAGGCGATGGACAACACGCGGCACTTCTCTCGCCCAATCAGAACCATGAAGTTAAGCGTTCTGGTGCGATGGCAGAGCTAGGATGGGTGACCTCCCTCGGAAGTCCTCGTGTCGCGACCGTTTACGTAAATTATGGATAAAACAGTCGAAATAATTGTTTTTAATGAGTTAACCGTCTCCGTAGTAATCTGCGTCATACTCTTCCGCACAGAACCGGCTCACGACAACAAAAATCGATAAATGTTCCTAGAAAATAGAAAAAAATTAAGAATAAGAAAATAACGAATGTAAAGCTATTATTATGCCTGAGATAAGATAAAATGGAACCGGAATTTAATTTCGAACTTTCTAAGCAGATTTCTCGAGGAAACGGAAGCTTAACAGAAGAAAAAAATCGCAAATTATAGGGTATTAAAGAAGGAATTCGGCTAAAATCTCGCCAGCTCATTGCGGAGTAATGAGTCTCGTTCGTTTGCCTGTTTACAATCAAATTAGGCAACAATTTTTTCAAAATCCGGCAGTTCCTGAGCTACATTGATTTCACATGTCTTATCTGGTCTCGATCGAGATTCAGATGATTTGAGCCGAAAATTGTCTGTCAACAAGTAATCAAAATTAGAAAAACACGAAAACGGGTGCAACACGAGGAGTTCCCAGGGGGTCACCAATCCTAGTATTGCTCTCGCCAAAGCACGCTTAACTTCGGAGTTTTGATGGGATCCGGTGCATTATTGCTGGTATGATCGCACCCGACATTGAGTGGGATGTTTATTCTTATATCCCTCGAGTACGTGTGGCGCGGGCGGGGATAGACAACACGCGGCACTGCTCTCGCCCAATCAGAACAATGAAGTTAAGCGTTCTGGAGCGATGGCAGAGCTAGGATGGGTGGCCTCCCTGGTAAGTCCTCGTGTCGCGACCGTTTACTTAAATTATAGCTAAAACAGTCAAAATAATTGTTTTTAATGAGTTAACCGTCTTCGGAGTTATCTGCGTCATACCCTTCCGCCCAAAACCGGCTCACGACGACAAAAATCGCTAAATGTTCCCAGAAAATAGAAAAAAAAATAAGAATAGGGAAATAGCGAATGTAAAGCTATTATTATGCCTGAGATATGATAAAATGGAACCAGAATCGAATTTCGAACTTCCTTAGCGGATTTCTCGAGGAAACGGAAGCTTAACAGAAGCGGAAAATTGCAAATTAGAGGGTCTTAGAGAAGGAATTCGGCTAAAATCTCGTCAGCTCCTCGCGGAGTAATGAGTCTCGTTCGTTTGCCTGTTTACAATCAAATTAGGCTACAATTTTGTCCAAATCCGGCAGTGTCCTAGCTAGGTTGATTTCACATGTCTTATCTGTTCCAGACTGAGATTCAGATGATTTGAGCCGAAAATCGTTTATCAACAAGTAACGAAAAATAGAAAAACACGAAAAGGGATGCAACACGAGGACTTCCTAGAGGGTCACCCATCCTAGTACTGCTCTCGCCCAAGCACGCTTAACTTCGGAGTTCTGAAGGGATCCGGTGCATTAGTGCTGTTATGATAACACCCAACATTGAGTGCGATGTTTATTCTTATATCACTCGAGTACGTGTGGAGCGGGCGGCGATGGACAACACGCGGCACTGCTCTCGTCGAATCAGAACCATGAAGTTAAACGTTCTGACGCGATGGCAGAGCTAGGATGGGTGAACTCCCTGGGAAGTCCTCGTTTCAAGACCGTTTACGTAAATTATGGCTAAAAAAGTCGAAATAATTTTTTTAATGAGTAAACCGTCTTCGGATAATCTGCGTCATACCCTTCCGCACAGAACAGGCTCACGACAACAAAAATTGCAAAATGTTCCCTGAAAATAGAAAAAAATAAGAAGAAGAAAATAGCGAATGTAAAGCTATTATTATGCCTCAGATACGATAAAATGGAACCAAAATCTAATTATGAATTTACTAAGCGGATTTCTTGAGGAAACAGAAGCTTAACAGAAGCGGAAAATCGCAAATTAGAGGGTCTTAGAGAAGGAATTCGGCTAATACTCGCCACCTCGTTGCGGAATATTCAGTCTCGTTCGTTTGCCCGTTTACAATCAAATTAGCCTACAATTTTGTCCAAATCCAGCCGTGCCCGATCTACGTTGATTTCACATGTCTTATATGGTTCCGATCGAGATTCAGATGATTTGAGCCGAAAATTGTCTGTCATTAAGTAATCAAAAATAGAAAAACACGAAAAGGGGTGCAACACGAGGACTTCCAAGGGAGTCACCCATTCTAGTACTGCTTTCGCCCAAGCACGCTTAACTTCAGAGTTCTGATGGGATCTGGTACATTTGTGCTGGTATGATCGCACCCGACATTCAATGGCATTTTTATTCTTATATCCCTCGAGTACGTGTGGAGCGGGCAGCGATGGACAACACGCGGCACTGCTCTCGCCCAATCGGAACCATGAAGTTAGCGTTCTGGTGCGATGGCGGAGCTAGGATGGGTGACCTCCTTGGGAAGTCCTCTTGTCGCGACCGTTTACATAAATTGTGGCTAAAACAGTCGAAATAATTGTTTTTAATGAGTTAACCGTCTCCGGAGTAATCTGCGTCATACCATTCCGCACGAACCGGATCACGACAAAAAAATTGCTAAATGTTACCAGAAAATAGAAAAAAAAATAAGAAGAAGAAAATAGCGAATGTAAAGCTATTATTATGCCTGAGATAAGATAAAATGGAACCGGAATCGAATTTCGAACTTCCTAAGATGATTTCTCGAGGAAACGAAAGCTTAACAGAAGCGGAAAATCGCAAATTAGAGGGTCTTAGAGAAGGAATTCGGCTAAAATCTCGTCAGCTCATTGCGGTTTAACGAATCTCGTTCGTTTGCAGGTTTACAATCAAATTAGGCTCTAATTTTGTCCAAATCCGACAGTGCCCGAGCTACGTTGATTTCACATGTCTTATCTGGTCCCGATCGAGATTCAGATGATTTGAGCCGAAAATCGTCTGTCAACAAGTAATCAAAAATAGAAAAACACGAAAAGGGATGCAACACGAGGACTTCCCAATGGGTCACTCATCCTAGTACTGCTCTCGCCCAAGCACGCTTAACTTCGGAGTTCTGATGGGATCCGATGCATTAGTGCTACTATGATCGCACCCGACATTGAGTGGGATGTTTATTCTTATATCCCTCGAGTACGCGTGGAGCGGGCGGTGATGGACAACACGCGGCATTGCTCTCTCCCAATCAGAACCATGAAGTTAAACGTTCTGGAGCGATGGCAGAGCTAGGATGGGTGACCTCCGTGGGCAATCCTCGTGTCGCGACCGTTTACGTAAATTATGGCTAAAACAGCCGAAATAATTGTTTTTAATGAGTTAACCGTCTCCGGAGTAATCTGCGTCATACCCTTCCGCACAGAACCGGCTCACGACAACAAAAATCGCTAAATGTTCCCATAAAACAGAAAAAAAAATTAAGAATAAGAAAATAACGAATGTAAAGATATTATTATGCGTGGGTATACGGTAAAATGGAACCGGAATCGAATTTCGGACTTCCTAAGAAGATTTCTCGAGGAAACGGAATCTTAAAAGAAACGGAAAATCGCAAATTAGAGGGTCTTATAGAAGGCATTCGGCTAAAATCTTGCCAGCTCATTGCGGAGTAATGAGTCTCGTTCGTTTGCCCGTTTACAATCAAATTAGCCTACAATTTTGCCCAAATCCGGCAGTGCCCGAGCTACGTTTAATTCACATGTCTTATCGGGTCCCGATCGAGATTCAGATGATTTGAGCCAAAAATCGTCTGTCAACAAGTAATCAAAAATAGAAAAACACGAAAAGAGGTGCAACACGAGGACTTCCCAGTGGGTCACCCATCCTAGTACTGCTATCGCCCAAGCACGCTTAACTTCGGAGTTCAGATGGGATCCAGTGCATTAGTGCTGATATGATCAGACACGACATTGAGTGGGATGTTTATTCTTATATCCCTCGAGTACGTGTGGAGTGGGCTGCGACGGACAACATGCGGCACTGCTCTCGCCCAATCAAAACCATGAAGTTAAGCGTTCTGGAGCGATGGCACAGCTAGGATGGGTGAGCTCCCTGGGCAGTCCTCGTGTCGCGACCGTTTACGTAAAATATGGCTAAAACAGTCGAAATAATTGTTTTTAATGAGTTAACCGTCTCTGGAGTAATCTGCGTCATACCCTTCCGCACAGAACCGGCTCACAACAACAAAAATCGCTAAATGTTCCCAGATAATAAAAAAAAATTAAGAATAAAAAAATAGCGAATGTAAAACTATTATTATGCGTGGGTATACGGTAAAATGGAACCGGAATCGAATTTCGGACTTTCTATAAAGATTTCTCGAGGAAACGAAAGTTTAAAAGAAACGGAAAAATGCAAATTAGAGGGTCTTAGAGAAGGTATTCGGCTAAAATCTCGGCACCTCGTGGCGGAGTAATAAGTCTCGTTCGTTTGCCCGTTTACAATCAAATTAACCTACAATTTTGCCCAAATCCGGCAGTGCCCGAGCTACGTTTATTTCCCATGTCTTATCTGGTCACGATCGAGATTCAGATGATTTGAGCGGAAAATCGTCAGTCAACAAGTAATAAAAAATAAAAAACACGAAAAGGGGTGCAACACAAGGACTTTCCAAGGGATCACCCAACCTAGTACTGCTCTCGCACATGCACGCTTAACTTCGGAGTTCTGATGAGATCCGGTGCATTAGTGCTGGTATGATCGCACCCGACATTGAGTGGGATGTTTATTCTTATATCCCTCAAGTACGTGTAGAGCGGGCGGCGATGGACAACACACGGCACTGCTCTCGCCCAATTAGAACCATGAAGTTAAGCGTTCTGGCACGATGGAAGAGCTAGGATGGGTGGCCTCCCTTGGAAGTCCTCGTATCGCGACCATTTACATAAAGTATGGATAAAACTGTCGAAATAATTGTTTTTAATGAATTAACTGTCTCCAGAGTAATCTGCATCATACCCTTCCGCACAGAACCGGTTCACGACAACAAAAATCGCTAAATATTCCCAGAAAATAGAAAAAAAATAAGAAGAAGAAAATAGCGAATGTAAAGCTATTATTACGCCTGGCATACGTAAAATGGAACCGGAATCGAATTTCGGACTTGCTAAGCGGATTTTTCGAGGAAACGGAAGCTTAAAAGAAGCGGAAAATCGAAAATTAGAGGGTCTTAGACAAGGAATTCGGCTAAAATCTCGCCAGCTCATTGCGGAGCAATGAGTCTCGTTCGTTTGCCCGTTTACAATCAATTTAACCTACAATTTTGTCCAAATCCGGCAGTGCCCGAGCTACTTTAATTTCACATGTCTTATCTGGTCCCGATCGAGATTCAGATGATTTAAGCCGAAAATCGTCTATCAACAAGTAATCAAAAATAGAAAAACACGAAAAGGGGTGCAACACGAGGACTTCCCAGGGGGGTCACACATCCTAGTACTGCTCTCGCCCAAGCGCGCTTAACTTCGGAGTTCTAATGGGATCCGGTGCATTAGTGCTGGTATGATCGCACCCGACATTGAGTGGGATGTTTGTTCTTATATCCCTCGAGTACGTGTGGCGCGGGCGGCGAGGGACAACACGCGGCACTGCTCTCGCCCAATAAGAACCATGAAGTTAAGCGTTCTGGCGCGATGGCAGAGCTAGGATGGGTGACCTCCCTGGGAAATCTTCGTGTCGCGACCGTTTACGTAAATTATTTATAAAGCAGTTGAAATAATAGTTTTTAATGAGTTAACCATCTCCGGAGTAATCTGCGTCATACCCTTCCGCACAGATTTGGCTCACGACAACAAAATTCGCTAAATGTTCCAAGAAAATAGTAAAAAAAAAATAAAAAGAAGAAAATAGCGAATGTAAAGCTATTATTATGCCTGGGATACGATAAAATGGAACCGGAATCGAATTTCGGACTTTCTAAGCGGATTTCTCGAGGAAACGGAAGCTTAACAGAAGCGAAAAATCGCAAATTAGAGGGTCTTAGAGAAGGAATTCGGCTAAAATCTCGCCAGCTCATTGCGGAGTAATGAGTCTCGTTCGTTTGCCCGTTTACAATCAAATTAGGCTACAATTTTGTCCAAATCCGGCAGTGCCCGAGCTACGTCGATTTCACATGTCTTATCTGGTCCCGATCGAGATTCAGATGATTTGAGCCGAAAATCGTCTGTCAACAAGTAATCAAAAATAGAAAAACACGAAAAGGGGTGCAACACGAGGACTTCCCTGGGGGTCACCCATCCTAGTACTGCTCTCGCCCAAGCAAGCTTTACTTCGGAGTTCTAATGGGATCCGGTGCATTAGTGCTGGTATGATCGCACCCGACATTGAGTGTGATGTTTATTCTTATATCCCTCGAGTACGTTTGGAGCGGGCGGCGATGGACAACACGTGGCGCTGCCCTCGCCTAATCAGAACCATGAAGTTAAGCGTTTTGGCGCGATGGCAGAGCTAGGATGGGTGACCTCTCTGGGAAGTCCTCGTGTCGCAACCATTTACGTAAATTATGGTTAAAACAGTCGAAATAATTGTTTTTAATGACTTAACCGTCTCCGGAGTAATATCCGTCATACCCTTCCGCACAGAACTGGCTCACGACAACAAAAATCGCTAAATATTCACAAAAAATAGAAAAAAAAAGAAGAAGAAAATAGCGAATGTTAAGCTATTATTATGCCTGGGATACGATAAAATGGAACCAGAATCGAATTTCGGATTTTCTAAACGGATTTCTCGAGGAAACGGAAGCTTAACAGAAACGGAGAATCACAAATTAGAGGGTCTTAGAGAAGGAATTCGGCTAAAATCTCGCCACCTCGTTGCGGAGTAATGAGTCTTGTTCGTTTGCCCGTTTACAATCAAATTAGCCGACAATTTTGTCCAAATCCTACAGTGCCCGAGCTACATTGATTTCACATGTCTTATCTGGTCCCGATCGACATTCAGATGATTTGATCCTAAACTCGTCTGTGAACAAGTAATCAAAAATAGAAAAACACGAAAAGGGGTGCAACACGAGGACTTCCCAGGGGGTCACCAATCCTAGTACTCCTCTCGCCCAAGCACGCTTAACTTCGGAGTTCTGATGGGATCCGGTGCATTAGTGCCGGTATGATCGCACCCTACATTGAGTGGGATTTTTATTCTTATAACCCTCGAGTACGTGTGGAGCGGGCGGCGAAGGACAAGACGGGCACTGCTCTCGCCCAACCAAAACCATGAAGTTAAGCGTTCTTGCGCGATGGCAGAGCTAGGATAGGTGACCTCCCTGGGAAGTCCTCGTGTCGCGACCGTTTAAGTAAATTATGCTAAAACAGTCAAAATTATTGTTTTTAATGAGTTAACCATCTCCGGAGTAATCTGCGTCATATCCTTCAGCATATAACCGACTCATGACAAAAAAAATCGCTAAATGTTACCAGAAAATAGAAAAAATAATAAGAAGAAGAAAATAGCAAATGTAAAGCTATTATTATGCTTGGGATACGATAAAATGGAACCGGAATCGAATTTCGGACTTCCTAAGCGGATTTCTCAAGGAAACGGAAGCTTAACAGAAGCGGAGAATCGCAAATTAGAGGGTCTTAGAGACGGAATTCGGCTAAAATCTCGCCAGCACGTTGTGGAGTAATGAGTCTCGTTCGTTTGCCCGTTTACAATCAAATTAGCCTACAATTTTGTTCAAATCCTACAGTGCCTGAGCTACGTTGATTTCACATGTCTTATCTGGTCCCGATCGAGATTCAGAAGATTTTATCCTAAAATCGTCTATCTACAAGTAATCAAAAATAGAGAAACACGAAAGGGGTGCAACACGAGGACTTCCCAGGGGGTCACCAATCCTAGTACTGCTCTCGCCCTAGCACGCTTAACTTCGGAGTTCTGATGGGATCCGGTGCATTAGTGCCGGTATGATCGCACCCGACATTGAGTAGGATTTTTATTCTTATATCCCTCGAGTACGTGTAGAGCGGGCGGCGATGGACAACACGGGCACTGCTCTCGCCCAATCAAAACCATGAAGTTAAGCGTTCTGGCGCGATGGCAGAGCTAGGATGGGTGACCTCTCTGGGAAGTCCTCATGTCACGACCGTAAATTATAGCTAAAACAGTCAAAATTATTGTTTTTAATGAGTTAACCGTCTCCAGAGTAATCTGTGTCATACCCTTTCGCATAGAACCGGCTCACGACAAAAAAAATCGCTAAATGTTCCCAGAAAATAGAAAAAAAATAAGAAGAAGAAAATAGCGAATGTAAAGCTATTATTATGCCTGAGATACGATAAAATGGAACCGGAATCGAATTTCGAACTTCCTAACCGGATTTCTCGCGGAAAACGAAAGCTTAACAGAATCGGAAAATCGCAAATTAGAGGGTCTTAGAGAAGGAATTCGGCTCAAATCTCGCCACCTCGTTGCGGAGTAATGAGTCTCGTTCGTTTACCCGTTTACAATCAAATCAGGCTACAATTTTGTCCAAATTCGGCAGTGCCCGAGCTACGTTGATTTCACGTCTTATCTTGTCCCGATCCAAATTCAGATAATTTAAGCCAAAAATCGTCTGTCAACAACTAATCAAAAATAGAAAACACGAAAAATGGTGCAACACGAAGACTTCCCAGGGGGTCACCCATCTTAATACTGGTCTCGCCCAAGCACGCTTAACTTCGGAGTTCTGATGGGATCCGGTGCATTAGTGCTGGTATGATCGCTCCCAACATTGAGTGATGTTTATTCTTATATCCCTCGAGTACGTGTGGATCGGTCGACGATGGAAAACACGCGGCACTGCTCTCGCCCAATCAGAACCATGAAGTTAAACGTTCTAGCGCGATGGCAGAGCTAGGATGGGTGACCACCTTGGGAAGTTCTCGTGTCGCGATCGTTTACGTAAATTATGGAACTAACCGTCTCCGGAGTAATCTCTGTCATACCCTTCCGCACAGAACCGGCTCACGACAACAAAAATCGCTTAATGTTCCCAAAAAATAGAAAAAAAATAAGAAGAAGAAAATAGCGAATGTAAAGCTATTATTATGCCTGGGATTCAATAAAATGGAACCGGAATCGAATTTCGGACTTCCTAAACGGATTTGTCGATGAAACAGAAGCTTAACAGAAGCGGAAAATCGCAAATTAGAGGGTCTTAGAGAAGTAATTCGGCTAAAATCTCGTCAGCTCGTTGCGGAGTAATGAGACTCGTTCGTTTGCCCGTTCAATCAAATTCGCCTAAAATTTTGTCCAAATCCGGCAGTACCCGAGCTACGTCGATTTCACATGTCTTATCTGGTCCCGATCGAGATTCAGATGATTTGAGCCGAAAATCGTCTGTCAACAAGTAATCAAAAATAGAAAAACACGAAAAGGGGTGCAACACGAGGACTTCCCTGGGGGTCACCCATCCTAGTACTGCTCTCGCCCAAGCACGCTTAACTTCGGAGTTCGGATGGGATCTGGTTCATTATTGCTAGTATGATCGCACCCGACATTGAGTGGGATGTTTATTCTTATATCCCTCGAATACGTGTGGAGCGGATGACGATGGACAACACGGGCACTGCTCTCGCCCAATCAGAACCATGAAGTTAAGCGTTCCGGCGCGATGGCAAAGCTAGGATGGGTTACCTCCCTTGGAAGTCCTCGTGTCGCGACCGTTTACGTAAATTATGGATAAAACAATCGAAATAATTGTTTTACTGATTTAACCGTCTCCGGAGTAATCTGCGTCATACCCTTCCGCACAGAACAGGGTCACGACAAAAAAAATCGCTAAATGTTCCTAGAAAATAGAAAAAAAATAAGAAGAATAAAATAGCGAATGTAAAGCTATTGTTATGCCTGGGATACGATAAAATGGAACCTGAATCGAATTTCGAACTTCCTAAGCGGATTTCTCGTGGAAACGGAAGCTTTACAGAAGCGGAATCGCAAATTAGACGGTTTTAGAGAAGGAATTCGGCTAAAATCTCGTCTGCTCATTGCGGAATAATAAGTCTCGTTCGTTTGCCCGTTTACAATCAAATTAGGCTACAATTTTTTCAAAATCCGACAGTGCCCGAGCTACGTTGATTTCACATGTCTTATCAGGTCATGATCGAGATTCAGATGATTTGAGCCGAAAATCGTCTGTCAACAAGTAATCAAAAATAAAAAAAACGAAAATGGGCGCAACACGAGGACTTCCTAGGGGGTCAACCATACTAGTACTGCTCTCGCCCAAGCACGCTTAACTTCGGAGTTCTGAGGGGATCTAGTGCATTAGTGCGGGTATGATCGCACCCGAATTTGAGTGTGATGTTTATTCTCATATCCCTCGAGTACGATTGGAGCGGGCGGCGATGGACAACACGCGGCAATGCTCTCGCCCAATCAGAACCATGAAGTTAAGCGTTCTGGTGCGATGGCAGTGCTAGGATGGTTGACCTCCCTGGGAAGTCCTCGTGTCGCGACCGTTTACGTAAATTGTGGCTAAAACTGTCGAAATAATAGTTTTCAATGAGTTAACCGTCTCCGGAGTAATCTGCGTCATACCCTTCCGCACAGAACCGTCTCACGATAATAAAAATCGCTAAATTTTCCCAGAAAATAGAAAAAAAATAAGAAGAAGAAAATAGCGAATGTAAAGCTACTATAATGCCTGGGATATGATAAAATGGAACGGTAATCGAATTTCGGACTTCCTAAGCGGATTTCTCGATGAAACGGAAGCTTAACAGAAGCGGAAAATCGCAAATTAGAGGATGTTCGAGAAAGAATTCGTCTAAAATCTCGTCAGCTCATTGCGGAGTAATGAGTCTCGTTCGTTTGCCCGTTTACAAAAAAATTAGGCTACAATTTTGTCCAAATCCGGCAGTGCCCGAGCTACGTTGATTTCACATGTTTTATCTGGTCCCGATCGAGATTCAGATGATTTGAACCGAAAATCGTATGTCAACAAGTAATCAAAAATAGAAAAACACGAAAAGGGGTGCAACACGAGGACTTCCTAGGGGTTCACCCATCCTAGTACTGCTCTCGCCCAAGCACGCTTAACTTCGGAGTTCTGATGGGATACGGTGCATTATTGCTGGTATGATCGCAACCGACATTGAGTGGGATGTTTATTCTTATATCCCTCGAGTACGTGTGGAGCGGGCGGCGATGGACAAAACGCGGCACTGCTCTAGCCCAATCAGAACCATGAAGTTAAGCATTCTGGCGCGATGGCAGAGCTAGGATGGGTGACCTCCCCGGGAAGTCCTCGTGTCGCAACCGTTTACGTTAATTATGGCTAAAACAGTCGAAATAATTGTTTTTAATTAGTTAACCGTCTCCGGAGTAATCTGCGTCATACCCTTCCGCGCAGAATCAACTCACGACAACAAAAATCGCTAAATGTTGCCAGAAAATAGAAAAAAAAATAAAAAGAAGAAAATAGCGAATGTAAAGCTATTATTATTCCTGGGATACGATAAAATGGAACCGTAATCGAATTTTGAACTTCCTAAGAGGATTTCTCGAGAAACGAAAGCTTAACAGAAGCGAAAAATCGCAAATTAAAGGGTCTTAGAGAAGGAATTCGGCTAAAATCTCGTCAGCTCATTACGGAATAATGAGTCTCGTTCGTTTGCCCGTTTACAATCAAATTAGGCTACAATTTTGTCCAAATCCGGCAGTGCCCAAGTTACGTTGATTTCACATGTATTATCTGGTCACGATCGAGATTTAGATGATTTGAGCCGAAAATCGTCTATCAACAAGTAATCAATCAAAAATAGAAAAACACGAAAAGGGGTGCAACACGAGGACTTCCCAGTACTGGTCTCGCCCAAGCACGCTTAACTTCGGAGTTATGATGGGATCCAGTGCATTAGTGCTAGTATGATCGCACCCATAATTGGGTGAAATGTTTATTCTTATATCCCTCGAGTACGTGTGGAGCGGGCGGCAATGGACAACACGCGGCACACCTCTCACCCAATCAGAACCATGAAGTTAAGCGTTCTGGCGCGATGGCAGAGCTAGGATGGGTGACCACCCCGGGAAGTCCTCGTGTCGCGACCATTTACGTAAATTATGGATAAAACAGTCAAAATAATTATTTTTAATGAGTTAACCGTCTCCGGAGTAATCTACATCATACCCTTCCGCACAGAACCGGCTCACGACAACAAAAATCGCTAAATGTTTCGAGAAAATAGAAAAAAAATAAGAATAAGAAAATAGCGAATGTAAAGCTATTATTATGCCTGGGATACGATAAAATGGAACCGGAATAAAATTTGGACTTTCTAAGCGGATTTCTCGCGTAAACGGAAGCTTAACAAAAGCGAAAAATCGCAAATTAGAGGGTCTTAGAAAAGGAATTCGGCTAAAATCTCGCCAGCTCATTGCGGAGTAATGAGTCTCGTTCGTTTGCCCATTTACAATCAAATTAGGCTACAATTTTGTCCAAATCCGGCAGTGCATGAGCTAAGTTGATTTCACATGTCTTATCTGGTTCCGATCGAGGTTCAGATGATTTGAACCGAAAATCGTCTGTCAACAAGTAATCAAAAATAGAAAAACACGAAAAGGGGTGCAACACGAGGACTTCTGTGAGAACCCGGATTTTTCAAAGCAAAGCACCTTAAAAGCTCGGTAAGTAGCTCAAAAAGAAGCCGAGGCAACGTAAACTCTTGAGAATTGTGGGTACGTCACTCGGAAGAGGAAACCCTTACCTCACAAGCTAAAACCCTCAGCTCAAGGAAGCTCCAAAATTCTTGGAAAAGAAACCCCATTCTCATGAGCTCAATCTTTTACCTCAATGAAGCTCATTCTTTCTTGTCCTAAAAGAATAAAAAAAATAGAGCTAGGAGGAGAGCTAAAGCATTGGAAAAATTTAATGTGCAAGAAATTACCCTTGAGTAAACCAAGGAGAAAAGCTAAAGGATAAGATATATTTATGACCATTGAGTTAACCAAAGAAGGAGCTAAAAGAACTAAAGGTTTGGACAAACTTATTATACAAGTGATGACTATTAAGTTAACCAAGAAAGGGAGCTAAGGGAAGAGCTAAGAGGCTTGGACCAATTTATTGTGCAAGAATGGACTCTTTACTAAACCAAGGTGACCTTTGATGCTTGAGTTAACCTTGACCACATTGATGGCTTGCTTGGGCTCCAATATTTCGGCCATGGGGAGGGGAAAAGTCCATCCTTCACCTATAAATACCACCTCAACATGCTAAAGAAATCACACCCAAAAATCAGCAAGAAAAATCGGCTCATTTCCCTCCAAAACCACCTCTCGGCTGTCGCTTGCAAGAAGAAAGAAGGAGGAGTTGTTCCGGCTTTTCAATTCTGTGATTTGCTATCCACATCGTTGTGAAGATCATCTCCTGGTTCGGTCATCACTTGACCGAAATTCAACAAGTTTCGTTCGCCAAAGCTCTGCACATTTCGAAACGTAACTTCGAGAGTATTGTAAGTGGGTTTTTGATATGTATATTCGTTTGTATTTTTAAATCTTTAATATATAAGTCATTACATGTATGAATGTGTGTCCTCTTTTTACGAAAACAGCATGATGACCGTCTTTTAAAATTTCGATCGATTATGTGTTTTCTTCTATGCTTCGAAATTCTTTGGTTCCGCTGAATCCGTCTGAAACTCTGATATCTGAAAACTCTGATACGTTCTGTCTTGTAAACTTTGAATTCTGTGTTGCACTGTTACAACTCGATTTGAAATGGGACGAGAATTGTAATTCTGTCTGGCCCCCATTGGTGGGTATAAAACCATGTTCTTTCTGGCCTCCATTGGTGGGTATAAAACCGTGTTTTGACCTCACCTCTTAGAGGACTAACATATTGGGGACAATTTGACCATGGAAATGAGATGAGTAACAGTGTTCTGTCTGTTCCGATCTGTTCTGTTCTGAATTGTTCTGATCTGTTTCTGAACTGCTCTGAATCTTCTGATAACCTCTGTCTCATATTTATTTTGTTTCTGTTATGATGAGTTAAAAATGATAAGATTTGAAAGTTTGTTAAAGAAATGTTTTAAAGATTAAGTTCTATATGTATCATAGGAAATCGATCGACCCCCACTTACTGAGTGTTTCCCAAAACACTCACCCCTTACAAATTTCAGATTAAAATGAAGACCAACTGAATGAGGAAGAACAAGGAGCCTTATGGGGATGGTAGCCGATGAGCAAGATACAAGAAATCAAGACTTTATTTTCCTTTTGTTCAGTTTCCGCATTTGCAACTCTGATGTATTTTTATTCTATTGTCAATGTAAAGACAATGTTTTATTTATGAAAAAGACTGGTTTTTGGCATTTCGATACGAGGCTTAATTATTTTAAAGTAATTGTGAAAACAATGCCGGATGTCACAGGCGCTTCAGACACTTTGCGTGACATTTAAGTGGTATCAGAGCCGCCAGGTTCATAATCCTGCTGGGATTTTGACAGACAAAATTTGAAGAAGTCAAATTTTGGCAAAAGCCTAGTACATTCTGAAACAAACTCTCAATCTTTCCAAAATTCTTTGAGAAATTCGAAATCTATTTCCTTCAATCATTCTGAAATTTCTAGTATAGAAAGTTCCACGAAATCTTTGTTTCAATCAAAATTTTTACCTTTCTATCCTTTACTTTGATACCATTATGAAATTTTACCTCAATTTATGGTCTTGTACTCGTGCTCAAGCCGCACTTCGCATGCGTCAACATTACTTGAGGAAAACAAGATAAACAAGAACTCACAAAGATTAAGAATCTGCTTCAAACTGATATACATAATCTCAACCATCACCTTGATCGAGCAAAGAGCCAGCTCGCCCTAACACTACACGTGGAATGACTAGTTTCCCTTAATCGAAAGTTGATAGTAAGGATTGAAACTTAGAAAAACCTTGCTAACCGTTCTCGTCATCAACATGAAGACCTTTCTAGCAAGTAAGAACGTTACATCGCCAAGCTTCATGGTGCAATGGATAGACTGCGCACCTTGTCGTGGAAAATGTGGAAGAAGAAGAAGAAGCACCTATGGATGTAGTGGAAAAAGAACAGTAATGTTGAGAGATGATAAAGAAGGCTAGACTGGTATTATGGTTAAATGATATGAAAGAAAAAAGTGTAACATTTCTTTGAGAATGTACATAGATAAGTTGAAATATATTTTGGGAACATACCTATCAAAGATAATTTGACTTATATTTTTGGGAATACAAATACTCTGATATAAGTTGACTTACATTTGGGAATTCTTCCGACTTAAGATGAAATGTTTGATTCGCGGATAATAAATTATTTATGAAAATATGAGATAAGAATTATATAAGTTTTGATATTCAGATGTAAGTTGATTTTTATGTCAATAATTAACGGTATGGACATTTAAATTTGGGCTATTAAGCGATAAATTTAAATATGTAAGATTTTGGAATATTTAATAAAGTTAAGAAACAATAACTTAAGTTAAGAAATTAAGGTCATTACCTTAGGTAAATAAAGAGAGTTATGAGATATTGGTGGACATCAAGGGAAGTGTAGCATGCATAATAGGTTATGACTCTTCTTATAGTAAAAAGAAAAATAGGGGAAAGATTTGTGGAGAAAGACATCCAACGAACCTTGTTTGTATTAAAGCATGTTAGGCTCATAGTTTTGATTAAAGACAGATTTAGTAAAAGAAGAATTGTTTGAGGAATTAATTTCTTCCGTACAATGTTGAAAGAAATTTTAACTAGGTTATTGGGACTTAAGTCAATAGGCTGATAAGGAGTTATGTTCTAAGATTCTATATTGATTTTATGTTTGGAGATAGTAATCGTGATAATTTAGAACACAATAAATATGGATACGCATATATTCAGTGCCGATTTTATTTAGTGTACTATGGTAAATTTCAACGTCATTCTGAGAATTGGTTGGTTGGACAAGAATCATGCAGTGTTAGATGGTCGAGGTAAGAATGCCAAACTCCAATCCAAGAATAAATCGTATTTTATGGCAAGGATAAGGAACAAAAATCCTTCCTTTCTGCTTCTCAAACTTAGAAAGCCATGGAGTATGGCTAAGAAGTCTAACTAGCGATAATGAGAGAAGAAAAAGAAGGAATTGAGCTCAAGATATAAAAATATTCCCGTGGTACGAGAGTTCTGGAAGCATTACTTTGAATTATCTCAGATCGTGAAAGAATTCGAAAGTAACTTTATAGCTCGTGCTGCACCAATATCTAAAGAACCCTAGCAAATGGCTTCAGTTGAACTCAAGGAGATAAAAGTTCGATTCCAAGATTTGTTAGACAAAAACAAATCAGACCAAGTGCCTCTTCTTGGGGAGATTCAATCTTATTGGTACAGAAGAATGGTGAAAGTACAAGATAGTGTGTCATTCGACAAAGTACTATATGAGATCAAGAACAAATGTCATCTTTCAAGAATAGATGACCTTTTCTATCAGTTAAAAGGAGCTAAGATCTTTTCGAAGCTCTATCTAAGATCAGACTATCACAATTGAAGGCCAAGGCAGAGAATATTCCTAAAACAGCCTTAAAAAGAAAAGGGTATGGACACTATGAGTTCATGATAATACCTTTTGGCATGACCAATGCTCCAGCAACATTCATAGAACTCATGAACAGAGTGTTCAAGAAAATTCCTCGGCAAGTTTGTGGTAGCATTTATTGAAGACATTCTTGTATATTCAACAAGTGAGAAAGACCGCAAGGAAGATCTTCGTCTTGCTCCACCGATGCTCAGAGAAAAATAACTAAATACTAAATTTAAGAAATGTGAATTTTGATTAAAAAATGTCACATTCTTCGGTCATATAATATCTGAAATGGGCATATCAGTGGATCACCAATAAGGTGGAGGTAATCATAGACTGGCCTTGATCGAATACTGGAATAGAAATTTGAAGTTTTCGGGATTATTTGGCTATTAAGAAAATGTGTTGAAGGATTTTCTTCCGCTCACCAAGCTCACTCAGAAGAACTCTAAATTCAATTAGAGTGAAGAATGTGAGAAGAGTTTTTAGATCTTGAAAAAGAAACTCGTTTCTACGCTAGTATTAGTACTTCCTGAAGAAGGCAAGAATTTCACAATTTACAATGATGCATCAAAAGAGGATTGTGATGTGTTCTCATTCAAGAGGGCAATTAATTGCCTATGCATCGATGAAATTAAAACCATGTGAGCAAAATTATCCAACACATGATAGTGAATTAGCCACAATTATATTTGAGCCAAAGATCTAGAGAATCAATTTCTTTAGTGTCAAATGTGTGAAATTTATCAATCATCAAAGCCTCAAATACTATTCACACAAAAGGAATTAAACATGTGACAAAGACGGTGGATCGAACTATTGAAGATATTTTAGGGCGTGTGCCATGGACCTCGGACTCCAATAAACACCCCCCTTTGATTGAATTTGCCGATAACAATAATTATCATGGAAGTATTGAAATCAGAGAGAAAGCTATCATGGTACTTGAATTGTTGATAAAGTAGCTATTATCAAGGAAAAACGCAAGGCAGCTCATGATCGACAAAAGAGCTGGGCTTATTTAAAGTGAAGACCGTTGGAGTTTGAAAATGGTGTGAAAGCTTATGTTAAAGTTTCCCCAATGAAAGGAGTGGTTCGATTCAGCAATTCTAGAAAGATAACTCCAAGATATGTCGGACCCTTCGAAATACTGAGAAAAATGGGAAACCTAGCTTATCAGCGGGCTTTACCACCAGGCATGTCAAGGATTTACAACGTCTTCCATGTCTCACAGCTAAGGAAGTATGTCTCATATCCAAGTAGCATTCTTGAAATTGAACCGCTACTAATCAAAGGAAATGTGAACGAGGGAATGAAATATGAAGAAGTCCTTATTCAAGTAACACCAAATACCAAGTGCTGAGATGCCGAACAATTCCATATGTCAAGATACAATGGTCGAATCATATGGAACGAGAAGCAACTTGGGAATTTGAAGAACGTATGCGCACTCGGCACCCTCACTTTTTAAAGATTTATCTAACTCAAGTTTCGAGGACGAAACTTCCAATAAGGAGGGGATGTGAGAACCCGGATTTTTCAAAGCAAAGCACCTCAAAAAGCTCGAAAAGTAGCTCAAAAAGAAGCTGAGGCAATGCAAAACCTTGAGAATTGAGGGTACGCCACTCGGAAGAGGAAACCCTTACCTCACAAGCTAAAACCCTCAGCTCAAGGAAGCTCCAAGATTCT
Source organism: Primulina tabacum (assembly GCF_025594145.1). Classification (NCBI taxonomy): domain Eukaryota; kingdom Viridiplantae; phylum Streptophyta; class Magnoliopsida; order Lamiales; family Gesneriaceae; genus Primulina; species Primulina tabacum. The sequence goes on along the minus strand of NC_134559.1, from coordinate 28,337,330 downwards.
TGGAAAAGAAACCCCATGCTCATGAGCTCAATCTTTTAGCTCAATGAAGCTCATTCTTTCTTGTCCTAAAAGAATAAAAAACAATAGAGCTAGGAGGAGAGCTAAAGCATTGGAAAATTTTAATGTGCAAGAAATTACCCTTGAGTAAACCAAGGAGAAGAGCTAAAGGATTGGACATATTTATGACCATTGAGTTAACCAAAGAAGGAGCTAAAAGAACTAAAGGTTTGGAAAAACTTATTATACAAGTGATGACTATTGAGTTAACCAAGAAAGGGAGCTAAGGGAAGAGCTAAGAGGCTTGGACCAATTTATTGTGCAAGAATGGACTCTTTAGTAAACCAAGGTGACCTTTGATGCTTGAGTTAACCTTGACCACATTGATGGCTTGCTTGGGCTCCAATATTTCGGTCATGGGGAGGGGAAAAGACCATACTTCACCTATAAATACCACCTCAACATGCTAAAGAAATCACACCCAAAAATCAGCAAGAAAAATTGGCTCCTTTCCCTCCAAAACCACCTCTCGGCTGTCGCTTGCAAGAAGAAAGAAGGAGGAGTTGTTCCGGCTTTTCAATGCTGTGATTTGCTATCCACATCGTTGTGAAGATCATCTCCTGGTTCGGTCATCACTTGGCCGAAATTCAACAAGTTTCGTTCGCCAAAGTTCTGCACATTTAGAACCGTAACTTCGAGAGTACTGTAAGTGGGTTTTTGATATGTATATTCGTTTGTATTTTTAAATCTTTAATATATAAGTTATGACATGCATGAATGTGTCCTCTTTTTTCAAAAACAGCATGATGACCGTCTTTTAAAATTTCGATCGATTATGTGTTTTCTTCTATGCTTCGAAATTCGTTGGTTCCGCTGAATCCGTATGAAACTCTGATAAGTTCTGTCTGGTAAACTTTGAATTCTGTGTTGCACTATTACAACTCGATTTGAAATGGGACGAGAATTGTAATTCTGTCTGGCCCCCATTGGTGGGTATAAAACCATGTTCTGTCTGGCCCCCATCGGTGGGTATAAAACCGTGTTCTGGCCTCAACCCTTAGAGGACTAACATATTGGGGACAATTTGACCATGGAAATGAGATGAGTAACAGTGTTCTGTCTGTTCCGATCTGTTCTGTTCAGAATTGTTCTGATCTGTTTTTGAACTGCTCTGAATCTTCTGATAACCTCTGTCTCATATTTATTTCGTTTCTGTTATGATGAGTTAAAAGTGATAAGATTTGATAGTTTGTTAAAGAAATGTTTTAAAGATTAAGTTCTATATGTATCATTGAAAATCGATCGACCCCCACTTGCTGAGTGTTTCCCAAAACACTCAGCCCTTACAAATTTCAGATTAAAATGAAGAGTAACTGAATGAGGAGGAACAAGAAGCCTTCTGGGGATGGTAGCCGATGAGCAAGATACAAGAAATCAAGACTTTATTTTCCTTTTGTTCAGTTTTCGCATTTGCAACTCTGATTATTTTTATTCTATTGTCAATGTAAAGACAATGTTTTATTTATGAAAAAGACTGGTTTTAGTCATTTCGATACGAGGCTTAATTGTTTAAAACTAATTTTTAAAACAATGCCGGATGTCACATGCTCTTCGAACACGGGGCGTGACAACTTTCCGGGGGTCACCCATCCTAGTACTGCTCTCGCCCAAGCACGCTTAACTTCGGACTTCTGATAGGATCCGGTGCATTAGTGCTGGTATGATCGCACCCGACATTGAGTGGGATGTCTATTCTTATATCCCTCGAGTACGTGTGGAGCGAGCGGCGATGGACAACCCGCGGCACTGCTCTCGCCCAATAAGAACCATGAAGTTAAGAGTTCTGGCGCGATGGCAGAGCTAGGATGGGTGACCTCCCCGAGAAGTCCTCGTGTCGCGACGATTTACGTAAATTTTGGCTAAACAGTCGAAATAATTGTTTTTAATGAGTTAACCGTCTCCGGAGTAATCTGCGTCATACCATTTCGCACAGAACTGGCTCAGGACAACAAAAATCGCTAAATGTTTCCAGAAAATAGAAAAAAAAATAAGAATAAGGAAATAGCGAATGTAAAGATATTATTATGCCTGGGATACGATAAAATGGATCCGAAATCGAATTTCGGACTTCCTAAGGGGATTTCTCGAGGAAACATAAGCTTAACAGAAGCGGAAAATCGTAAATTAGTGGGTCTTAAAGAAGGAATTCGGCTAAAATCTCGCCAGCTCATTGCGGAGTAATGAGTCTCGTTCGTTTGCCCGTTTACAATCAAATTAGGCTACAATTTTGTCCAAATCTGGTAGTGCCCGAGCTACGTTGATTTCACATGTCTTATCTGATCCCGATCGAGATTCGGATGATTTGAGCCAAAAATCGTCTATCAACAAGTAATCAAAAATAGAAAAACACGAAAAGTGGTGCAACACGAGGACTTCCCAGGGGGTCAACCATCCTAGTACTGCTCTCACCCAAGAACGCTTAACTTCGGAGTTCTGATTGGATCCGGTGAATTAGTGCTGGTATGATCGCACCCGACATTTAGTGGGATGTTTATTCTTATATCCCTCGAGTACGTGTGGAGTGGGCGGCGATGGACAACACGTGGCACTGCTCCCGCCCAATCAGAACCATGAAATTAAGCGTTCTGGCGCGATGGCAGAGCTAGGATGGGTGACCTCCCTGGGCAGTCCTCGTGTCCCGACCGTTTACGTAAATTATGGCTAAACAGTTGAAATAATTGTTTTTAATGAGTTAACCGTCTTCGGAGTAATCTGCGTCATACCCTTTCGCACAGAACTGGCTCACGACAACAAAAATCGCTAAATGTTTCCAGAAAATAGAAAAAAAATAATAATAGGAAAATAGCGAATGTAAAGCTATTATTATCCCTGGGATACGATAAAATGGAACCGAAATCGAATTTCGGACTTCCTAAGCTGATTTCTCGAGGAAACGGAAGCTTAACAGAAGCGGAAAATCGCAAATTAGAGAAGGAATTCAGCTAAAATCTTGTCAGCTCATTGCGGAGTAATGAATCTCGTTCGTTTGCCTGTTTACAATCAAATATGGCTACAATTTTGTCCAAATCCGGCAGCGCCCGAGCTACGTTGATTTCACATGTTTTATCTAGTCCCGATCGAGATTCAGATGATTTGAGCCGAAAATCATCTGTAAACAAGTAATCAAAAATAGAAAAACACGAGAAGGGGTGCAACACGAGGACTTCTCAGAGGATCACCCATCCTAGTACTGCTCTCGCCCTAGCACGCTTAACTTCGGAATTCTGATGGGATCCGGTGCATTAGTGCTGGTATGATCGCAACCGACATTGAGTGGGATGTTTATTCTTATATCCATCGAGTACGTGTGGAGCGGGCGGCGATGGACAACACGTGGCACTGCTCTCGACCAATCAGAACCATGAAGTTAATCGTTCTGGCGCGATGCCAGAGCAAGGATGGGTGACCTCCCTGGGAAGTCCTCGTGTCGCGACCGTTTATGTAAATTATGGATAAAATAGTCGAAATAATATTTTTTAATGAGTTAACCATCTCCGGAGTAATCTGCGTTATACCCTTCCGCACAGAGTCGGCTCACGACAACAAAAATCGCTAAATGTTTTCAGAAAATAGAAAAAAAATAAGAAAAAGAAAATAGCAAACGTAAAGCTATTATTATGCCTGAGATACGATAAAATGGAACCGGAAAGGAATTTCGGACTTAGAGAAAGAATTTGGCTAAAAGGAAGCTTAACAGAAGCGGAAAATCGCAAATTAGAGGGTCTTAGAGAAGAAATTTGGCTAAAATCTCGCCAGCTCATTGCGTAATAATGAGTCTCGTTCGTTTGCCCGTTTAAAATCAAATTTGGCTACAATTTTGTCCAAATTCGGCAGTGCCCGAGCTACGTTGATTTAACATGTCATATCTGGTACCGATCGAGATTCAGATGATTTGAGCCCAAAATTGTCTGTCAACAAGTAATCAAAAATAGAAAAACACGAAAAGGGGTGCAACACGAGGACTTCCCAGGGGGTCACCCATCCTAGTACTGTTCTCGTCCAAGAACGCTTAACTTCGTAGTTCTGATGGGATCCGGTGCATTGGTGCTGGTATGATCGCACCCGACATTGAGTGGTATGTTTATTCTTATATCTCTCGAGTACGTGTGGAGCGGGCGGCGACGGACAACACGCGACACTCCTCTCGCCCAATGATAACCATGAAGTTAAGCGTTCTGGCGCGATGGCAGAGCTAGGATGAGTGACCTCCCTGGGAAGTCCTCGTGTCGCGACCGTTTATGTAAATTATGAGTTAACCGTCTCCGGAGTAATCTGCTTCATACCCTTTCGCACAGAACTGGCTCACGACAACAAAAATCGCTAAATGTTTCCAGAAAATAGAAAAAAAAATAGTAATAAGAAAATAGCGAATGTAAAGCTATTATTATGCTTGGGATACGATAAAATGGAACCGCAATCGAATTTGGGACTTCCTAAGCGGATTTCTCGAGGAAACGGAAACTTAACAGAAGCGGAAAATAGCAAATTTGAGGGTCTTAGAAAAGGAATTCGGCTAAAATCTCGCCAGCCCATTGCGGAGTCTCGTTCGTTTGCCCGTTTACAATAAAATTAAGCTACAATTTTGTCCAAATCCCGCAGTGTCCGAGCTACGTTGATTTCACATGTCTTATCTGGTCTTGATCGAGATTCAGATGATTTGAGCCGAAAATCATTTGTCAACAAGTAATCAAAAATATAAAAAAACGGAAAGGGGTGCAACACGAGGACTTCCCAGGGGATCACCCGTCCTAGTACTGCTCTCGCCCAAGCACGCTTAACTTCGGAGTTCTGATGGGATCCGGTGCATTGGTGCTGGTATGATCGCACCCGACATTGAGTGGGATGTTTATTCTTATATCCCTCGACTACGTGTGGAGCAGGCGGCGATGGACAACACGCGGCACGGCTCTCGACCAATCAGAACCATGAAGTTAAGCGTTCTGGCGCGATGGATAGGATGGGTGACCTCCCTGGGAAGTCCTCGTGTCGCGACCGTTTACGTAAATTTTAAATAAAACAGTCGAAATAATATATTTTAATGAGTTAACCGTCTCCGGAGTAATCTGCGTCATACCCTTCCGCACAGAACCGGCTCACGACAACAAAAATCGTTAAATGTTCCCAGAAAATAGAAAAAAAATAATAAGAAGAAAATAGCGAATGTAAAGCTATTATTATGCTTGGAATACGATAAAATGGAACCTGAATCGAATTTCGGACTTCCTAAGCGGATTTCTCGAGGAAACGGAAGCTTAACAGAAGAGGAAAATCGCAAATTAGAAGGTCTTAGAGAAAAAATTCGGCTAAAATCTCATCAGCTCATTGCGGAATAATGAGTCTCGTTCGTTTGCCAGTTTACAATCAAATTATGGTACAATTTTGTCAAAATCCGGCAGTGCCTGAGCTACTTTGATTTCACATGTCTTATCTGGTCCAAATCGAGATTCAGATGATTTGAGCCGAAAATCGTCTGTCAACAAGTAATCAAAAATAGAAAAACACGAAGAGGGGCGCAACACAAGGACTTCCCAGGGGGTCACCCATCCTAGTACTGCTCTCGCCCAAGCACGCTTAACTTCTGAATTCTGATTGGATTCGGTGCATTAGTGCTGGTATGATCGCACCCGACATTGATTAGGATGTTTATTCTTATATCTCTCGAGTACGTGTGAAGCGGGCGGAGATGTACAACACGCGGCACTGTTCTCGCCCAATCAGAACCATGAAGTTAAGCGTTCTGGCACGATGGCAGAGCTAGGATGGCTAAAACAGCCGAAATAATTGCTTTTAATGAGTTAACCAACTCTGGAGTAATCTGCGTCATACCCTTCGGCACAGAACCGGCTCACGACAACAAAAATCGCTAAATGTTCCCAGAAAATAGAAAAAAAATAAAAAGGAGAAAATAGCGAATTAAAAGCTAATATTATGCCTGGGATACGATAAAATGGAACCGGAATCAAATTTCAAAATTCCTAAGCGGATTTCTCGAGGAAACGAAAGCTTAACAGAAGCGGAAAATCGCAAATTAGAGGGTCTTAGAGAAGGAATTCGGCTAAAATCTCTTTAGCTCATTGCGGAGTAATAAGTCTCGTTCGTTTGCCCGTTTACAATCAAATTAGACTACAATTTTGTCCAAATCCGGCAGTGCCCGAGCTACGTTTATTTCACATGTTTTATCTTATCCCGATCGAGATTCAGATGATTTGAGCCGAAAATCGTTTGTCAACAAGTAATAAATAATAGAAAAACACGAAAAGGGGCGCAACACGAGTACTTCCCAGGGGGGGTCACCCATCCTAGTACTGCTCTCGCCTAAGAACGCTTAACTTCGGAGTTCTGATGGGTTCCGGTGCATTAGTGCGGGTATGATCGCACCCGACATTGAGTGGGATGTTTATTCTTATATCCCTCGAGTACGTGTGGCTCGGGCGGCAATGGACAACACGCGGCACTGCTCTTGCCCAATCAGAACCATGAAGTTAAGCGTTCTTGCGCGGTGGCAGAGCTAGGATAGGTGACCTCTCTGAGAAGTCCTCGTGTCGCGACCATTTATGTAAATTATGGCTAAAACAGTGGAAATAATTGTTTTTAATGAGTTAACCGACTCTGAAGTAATCTGCGTCATACCCTTCCGCACAAAACCGGCTCACGATGGCAGAGCTAGAATGGGTGTCCTCCCTGGGAAGTCCTCGTGTCACGACCATTTACGTAAATTATGGTTAAAATAGTCGAAATAATTGCTTTTAATGAGTTAACCAACTCTGGAGTAATCTGCGTCATACCCTTCGGCACAGAACCGGCTCACGACAACAAAAATCGCTAAATGTTCCCAGAAAATAGAAAAAAAAAATAAGAAGAAGAAAATAGCGAATGTAAAGCTATTATTATGCCTGGGATACGATAAAATCGAACCTGAATCGAATTTCGAACTTCCTATGCGGATTTCTCGAGGAAACAGAAGCTTAACAGAAGCGGAAAATCGCAAATTAGAGTGTTTTAGAGAAGGAATTCGGCTAAAATCTCGTCAGCTTATTACGAAGTAATGAGTCTCGTTCGTTTGCCAGTTTACAATCAAATTAGGCTACAATTTTGCCCAAATCGGGAAGTGTCCGAGCTCCGTTGATTTCGCATGTCTTATTTGATCCCGATCGAGATCAGATGATTTGAGCCGAAAATCGCTTGTCAACAATTAATCAAAAATAGAAAAACACGAAAAGGGGTGCAACACGAGGATTTCCAAGGGGGTCACCCATCCTAGTACTGCTCTCGCCCAAGAAAGCTTAACTTCGGAGTTCTGATGGGATCCGGTGCATTAGTGTTGGTAAGATCGCACCCGACATTGAGTGGATGTTTATTCTTATATCCCTCAAGTACGTGTGGAGCGGGCGGCGATGGACAACCCGCGGCACTGCTCTCGCCCAATCAGAACCATGAAGTTAAGCGTTCTGGCGCGATGGCAGAGCTAGGATGGGTGACCTCCCTGGGAAGTCCTCGTGTCGTGACCGTTTACGTAAATTATGGCTAAAACAGCCGAAATAATTGTTTTTAATGAGTTAACCGTCTCCGGAGTAATCTGCGTCATACCCTTCCGCACAGAACCGGCTCACGACAACAAAAATCGCTAAATGTTCCCAGAAAATAGAAAAAAATAAGAATAAGAAAATAGCGAATGTAAATCTATTATTATCCTTGGGATACGATAAAATGGAACCGAAATCGAATTTCGGACTTCCAATGAGGATTTTTTTGAGGAAACGGAAGCTTAACAGAAGCGGAAAATCGCAAATTAGAGGGTCCTAGAGAAAGAATTCCGCTAAAATCTTGCCAGCTCATTGCGGAGTAATGAGTCTCGTTCGTTTGCCCGTATACAATCTAATTAGGCTACAATTTTGTCCAAATCCGGCAGTGCCCGAGCTACGTTGATTTCACATCTCTTATCCGGTCCCGATCGAGATTCAGATGATTTGAGCCGAAAATCGTCTGTCAACAAGTAATCAAAAATAGAAAACACGAAAAGGGGTGGCCACACGAGGACTTCCCAGGGGGTCACCCAACCTAGTACTGGTCTCGCCCAAGCACGCTTAACTTTGGAGTTCTGATGGGATCCGGTGCATTAGTGCTGGTATGATCGCACCTGACATTGAGTGGGATGTTAATTCTTATATACCTTGAGTACGTGTGGCGCGGCGGAGATGGACAACACGCGGCACTTCTCTCGCCCAATCAGAACCATGAAGTTTAGCATTCTGGTGCGATGGCAGAGCTAGGATGGGTGACCTCCCTAGGAAGTCCTCGTGTCGCGACCGTTTACGTAAATTATAGCTAAAACAGTCGAAATAAATGTTTTTAATGAGTTAACCGTCTCCGGGGTAATTTGCGTCATACCCTTCCGCACAGAATCTGCTCAAGACAACAAAAATAGCTAAATATTCCCAGGAAATAGAAAAAAATAAGAAGACGAAAATAGCGAATGTAAAGCTATTATTATGCCTGGGATACGATAAAATCGAACCTGAATCGAATTTCGAACTTCCTATGCGGATTTCTCGAGGAAACGGAAGCTTAACAGAAGCGGAAAATCGCAAATTAGAGTGTTTTGGAGAAGGAATTCGGCTAAAATCTCGTCAGCTTATTGCGGAGTAATGAGTCTCGTTCGTTTGCCAGTTTACAATCAAATTAGGCTACAATTTTGTCCAAATCCGGCAGTGCCCGAGCTACGTTGATTTCACATGTCTTATCTGGTCCCGATCGAGATTCAGTTGATTTGAGCCGAAAATCGTCTGTCAACAAATAATAAAAAATTGAAAAACACGAAAAGGGGTGCAACACGAGGACTTCCCAGGGGGTCACCCATCCTAGTACTGCCCTCGCCCAACCACGCTTAACTTCAGATGTCTGATGGGATCCGGTGCATTAGTGTTGGTTTGATCGCACCCGACATTAAGTGGGATGTTTATTCTTATATCCCTTGAGTACATGTGGAGCGGGCGGCGATGGACAACTCGCGGCACTGCTCATGCCCAATCATAACCATGAAGTTAAGCGTTCTGGCACGATGGCAGAGCTAGGATGCGTGACCTCCCTGAGAAGCCCTCGTGTCGCGACCGTTTACGTAAATTATGTCTAAAACAGTCGAAATAATTGTTTTTAATGAGTTAACCGTCTCCGGAGTAATCTGCGTTATACCCTTCCGCACAGAACCAGCTCACGACAACAAAAATCGCTAAATGTTTTAAGAAAATAGAATAAAATAAGAATAAGAAAATAGCGAATGTAAAACTATTATTATCCCTGGGATACGATAAAATGGAACCGAAATCGAATTTCGGACTTCCAAAGCGGATTTCTCGAGGAAACGGAAGCTTAACAGAAGCGGAAAATCGCAAATTAGATGGTCTTAGAGAAGGAATTTGGCTAAAATCTCGTCAGCTCATTGCGGAGTAATGAGTCTCGTTCGTTTGCACATTTACAATCAAATAAGGCTACAATTTAGTCAAAATATGGCAGTGCCCGAGCTACGTTGATTTCACATGTCTTATCTGGTCCCGATCGAGATTCAGGTAATTTGAGCCGAAAATCTTCTGTCAACAAGTAATAAAAAATTGAAAAACACGAAAAGCGGTGCAACACGAGGACTTCCCAGGGGGTCACCCATCCTAGTACTGCTCTCGCCCAACCACGCTTAACTTCAGATGTCTGATGGGATCCGGTGCATTAGTGTTGGTTTGATCGCACCCGACATTGAGTGGGATGTTCATTCTTATATCCCTCGAGTACATGTGGAGCGGGCGGCGATGGACAACTCCCGGCACTGCTCATGCCCAATCATAACCATGAAGTTAAGCGTGCTGGCACGATGGCAGAGCTAGGATGCGTGACCTCCCTGAGAAGCCCTCGTGTCGCGACCGTTTACGTAAATTATGGCTAAAACAGTCGAAATAATTGTTTTTAATGAGTTAACCGTCTCCGGAGTAATCTGCGTTATACCCTTCCGCACAGAACCAGCTCACGACAACAAAAATTGCTAAATGTTATAAGAAAATATAATAAAATAAGAATAAGAAAATAGCGAATGTAAAACTATTATTATCCCTGGGATACGATAAAATGGAACCGAAATCGAATTTCGGACTTCCAAAGCGGATTTCTCGAGGAAACGGAAGCTTAAAAGAAGCGGAAAATCGCAAATTAGATGGTCTTAGAGAAGGAATTTGGCTAAAATCTCGTCAGCTCATTGCGGAGTAATGAGTTTCGTTCGTTTGTCCGTTTACAATCAAATAAGGCTACAATTTAGTCCAAATCCGGCAGTGCCCGAGCTACGTTGATTTCACATGTCTTATCTGGTCCCGATCGAGATTCAGTTGATTTGAGCCGAAAATCGTCTGTCAACAAGTAATAAAAAATTGAAAAACACGAAAAGGGGTGCAACACGAGGACTTCCCAGGGGGTCACCCATCCTAGTACTGCTCTCGCCCAACCACGCTTAACTTCAGATGTCTGATGGGATCCGGTGCATTAGTGTTGGTTTGATCGCACCCGACATTGAGTGGGATGTTCATTCTTATATCCCTCGAGTACATGTGGAGCCGGCGGCGATGGACAACTCGCGGCACTGCTCTTGCCCAATCATAACCATGCAGTTAAGCGTTCTGGCACGATGGCAGAGCTAGGATGCTTGACCTCCCTGAGAAGTCCTCGTGTCGCGATCGTTTACGTAAATTATGGCTAAAACAGTCGAAATAATTGTTTTTAATGAGTTAACCGTCTCCGGAGTAATCTGCGTCATACCCTTCCGCATAGAACCGGCTCACGACAACAAAAATTGCTACATGTTCTAAGAAAAGAGAAAAAAATAAGAATAACAAAATAGCGAATGTAAAGCTATTATTATGCCTGGGATACGATAAAATGGAACCGAAATCGAATTTCGGACTTCCAAAGCGGATTTCTCGAGGAAACAGAAGCTTAACAGAAGCGGAAAATCGCAAATTAGAGGGTCTTAAAGAAGGGATTCGGCTAAAATCTTACCAGCTCATTGCGGAGTAATGAGTCTCGTTCGTTTGCCTTTTTACAATCAAATTAGGCTAAAATTTTGTCCAAATCCGGCAGTGCCCGAGCTACGTTGATTTAACATCTCTTATCTGGTCCCGATCGAGATTCAGATGATTTGATACGAAAATCGTCTGTCAACAAGTAATCAAAAATAGAAAAACACAAAAAGGAGTGGCAACACAAGGACTTCCCAGTGGGTCACCCATCCTAGTACTGGTCTAGCCCAAGCACGCTTAACTTTGGAGTTCTGATGGGATCCGGTGAATTAGTGCTGGTATGATCGCACCCGACATTGAGTGGGATGTTTATTTTTATATACCTCGAGTATGTGTGGCGCGGGCGGAGATAGACAACACGCGGCACTGCTCTCGCCCAATCAGAACCATGATGTTAAGCGTTCTGGCGCGATGGCAGAGCTAGGATGGGTGAGCTCCCTAGGAAGTCCTCGTGTCGCGACCGTTTACGTAAATTATAGCTAAAAAAGTCGAAATAATTGTTTTAAATGAGTTAACCGTCTCTGGAGTAATCTGCATCATACCCTTCCGCACAGAACCGGCTCACGAAAATAAAAATCACTAAATGTTCCTAGAAAATAGAAATAAAATAAGAAGAAGAAAATAGCGAATGTAAAGATATTATTATGCCTGGGATACGATAAAATTAAACCAGAATCGAATTTCGGACTTCCCAAGCGGATTTCTCGAGAAAACAGAAATTTAACAGAATCGAAAAATCGCAAATTAGAGGGTCTTAGAGAAGGAATTCGGCTAAAATCTCGCCAGCTCTTTGCGGAGTAATGAGTCTCGTTCGTTTGCCCGTTTACAATCAAATTAGCCTACAATTTTGTCCAAATCCGGCAGTGCTCGAGCTACGTTTATTTCATATGTCTTATCTTGTCCCGATCGAGATTCAGATGTTTTAAGCCGAAAATCGTCTGTCAACAATTATTCAAAAATAGAAAAACATGAAAAGGCATGCAACACGAGGACTTCCCAGAGGGTCACCCATCCTAATAGTTGTCTCGCCCAAGCACGCATAACTTCGGAGTTCTGAGGGGATCCGGTGCATTAGTGCTGGTATGATCGCACACGAAATTGAGTGGGATGTTTATTCTTATATCAGTCGAGTACGTGTGGCGCGGGCGGCGATGGACAAAACACGGCACTGCTCTCGCCCAATCAGAACCATGAAGTTAAGTGTTCTGGCTCGATGGCAGAGCTAGGATGGGTGACCTCCCTAGGAAGTCCTCGTGTCGCAACCGTTTACGTAAATTATAGCTAAAACAGTCGAAATAATTGTTTTTAATGAGTTAACCGTCTCCGGAGCAATCTACGTCATACCCTTCCGCACAGAACCGGCTCACGACAACAAAAATCGCTAAATGTTCCTAGAAAATAGGAAAAAAATAAGATGAAGAAAATAGCGAATGTAAAGCTATTATTATGCCTAAGATACGATAAAATGGAACCGGAATCGAATTTCTGACTTCCTAAGCGGATTTCTCGAGGAAACGGAAGCTTAACAGAAGCGGAAAATCGCAAATTAGAGGGTCTTAGAGAAGGAATTCAGCTAAAATCTAGCCAGCTCATTGCGGAGTAATGAGTCTCGTTCGTTTGCCCGTTTACAATCAAATTAGGCTACAATTTTGTCAAAATCCGGCAGTGCCCGAGCTACGTTGATTTCACATGTCTTATCTTGTCCCGATCGAGATTCAGATGTTTTTAGCCAAAAATCGTCTGTCAACAATTATTCAAAAATAGAAAAACACAAAAAGGCATGCAACACGAGGACTTCTCACGGGGTCATTCATCATAATACTGGTCTCACCCAAGCACGCTTAACTTCGGAGTTCTGATGGGATCCGGTGCATTAGTGCTGGTATGATCGCACTTGACATTGAGTGAGATGTTTATTCTTATATCTCTCGAGTACGTGTGGAGCGGGCGGCGATGGACAACACGCGGCACTGCTCTCGCCCAATCAGAACCATTAAGTTAAGCATTCTGGCGCGATGGCAGAGCCAGGATGGGTGACCTCCCTGGGAAGTCCTCGTGTCGCGACCGTTTACGTAAATTATAGCTAAAAGAATCGAAATAATTGTTTTTAATGAGTTAACCGTCTCCGGAATAATTTGCGTCATATCCTTCCGCACTGAACCGGCTCACGACAACAAAAATCTCTAAATGTTACCAGAAAATAGGAAAAAAAATAAGAAGAAGAAAATAGCGAATGTAAAGCTATTATTATTCCAGAGGTACGATAAAATGTAACCGTAATCGAATTTCGGACTTCCTAAGCGGATTACTCGAAGAAATAGAAGCTTAACAGAAGCGAAAAATCGCATATTAGAAGGTCTTAGATAAGGAATTCGGCTAAAATATCGCCAGCTCATTGCAGAGTAATGAGTCTCGTTCGTTTGCCCGTTTACAATCAAATTAGGCTACAATTTTGTCCAAATCCTGCAGTTCTCGAGCTATGTTGATTTCACATGTCTTATCTTGTCCTGATCGAGATTCAAATGTTCTTAGCCGAAAATCGTCCGTCTACAAATAATCAAAAATAGAAAAGCACGAAAAGGCATGCAACACGAGGACTTCCCAGGGGGTCACCCATCCTAGTACTGGTCTCGCCCAAGCACGCTTAACTTCGGAGTTCTGATGGGATCTGGTGCATTAGTGCTGGTATGATCACAACAAACATTGAGTGGGATGTTTATTCTTATATCCCTCGAGTACGTGTGGCGCGGGCGGCGATGGACTACACGCGGCACTTCTCTCGCCCAATCAGAATCACGAAGTTAAGCGTTCTAGTGTGATGGCAAAGCTAGGATGGGTGACCTCCCTGGGAAGTCCTCGTGCCGCGACCGTTTACGTAAATTATAGCTTAAACAGTCGAAATAATTGTTTTTATTGAGTTAACCGTCTCTAGAGTAATCTGCGTCATACCCTTCCGCACAGAACCGGCTCACGTTTACAAAAATCGCTAAATATTCCCAGAAAATAGAAAAAAAAATAAGAAGAAGAAAATAGCGAATGTAAAGCTATTATTATGCCTGGGATACGATAAAATGGAACCGGAATCGAATTTGGACTTCCTAAGCGAATTTCTCGAGGAAACGGAAGCTTAACAGAAGTGGAAAATCGCAAATTAGAGGGTCTTAGAAAAGGAATTCGGCAAAAATCTCGCTAGCTAATTGCGGAGTAATGAGTCTCGTTCGTTTGCCCGTTTACAATCAAATTAGGCTACAATTTTGTCCAAATCCGGCAGTGCCCGAGCTACGTTGATTTCACATGTCATATCTGGTCCCGATCGAGATTCAGATGATTTGAGCCGAAAATCGTCTGTCAACAAGTAATCAAAAATAGAAAAACACGAAAAGGGGTGCAACACGAGAACTTCCCAGGGGGTCACCCATCCTAGTACAGGTCTCGCCCAAACACGCTTAACTTCGGAGTTCTGATGGGATCCATTGAATTAGTGCTGGTATGATCGTACCCGACATTGAGTGGGATGTTTATTCTTATATCCCTCGAGTACCTGTGGAGCGGGCGGCGATGGACAAGACGCGGCACTGCTCTCGCACAATCGGAACCATGATGTTAAGCGTTCTGGCACGATGGCAGAGCGAGGATGGGTGACCTCCCTGGGAAGTCCTCGTGTCGCAACCGTTTACGTAAATTATAGCTAAAAGAGTCGAAAAAATTGTTTTTATTGAGTTAACCATCTCCGGAGTAATCTACGTCATACCCTTCCGCACAAAACCGGCTCACGACAACAAAATCGCTAAATGTTCCCATAAAATAGAAAAAAAATAAGAAGAAGAAAATAGCGAATGTAAAGCTATTATTATGCCAGGGATACGATAAAATGTAACTGGAATCGAATTTCGGACTTCCTAAACGGATTTCTCGAGGAAACGGAAGCTTAACAGAAGCGAAAAATCGCTAATTAGAGATTCTTAGAGAAGAAATTCGGCTAAAATATCACCAGCTCATTGCAGAGTAATGAGTAGAGAAGGAATTCGGCTAAAATCTCACCAGCTCATTGCAGAGTAATGAGTTTCGTTCGTTTGTCCGTTTACAATCAAATTAGGCTACAATTTTGTCCAAATCCGGCAGTGCCCGAGCTACTTTGATTTCACATGTCTTATCTGATCCGATCGAGATTTTGAATATTTGAGCCAAAAATCGTCTGTTACTAATTAATTAAAAATAGAAAAACACGAAAAGGGGTGCTACACGAGGATTTCCCCGGGGGTCACCCATCCTAATACTGCCCTCGCCCAAGCACGCTTAGCTTCGGAGTTCTGATGGGATCCGATGCATTAGTGCTGGTATGATCGCACCCGACATTGAGTGGGATGTTTATTCTTATATATCCCTCGAGTACGTGTGGAGCGGATGATGATGGACAACACGCGGCACTGCTTTCGCCCAATCAGAACCATGAAGTTAAGCGTTCTGGCGCGATGGCAGAGCTAGGATGGGTGACCTCCCTGGGAAGTCCTCGTGTCGCGACCATTTACGTAAATTATGGCTAAAACAATCGAAAAAATTGTTTTTAATGAGTTAACCATCTCCGGAGTAATCTGCGTCATACCATTCCGCACAAAACCGGCTCACGTTTACAAAAATCGCTAAATGTTCCCAGAAAATTGAAAAAAAAATAATAAGAAGAAAATAGCGAATGTAAAGCTATTATTATGGCTCGGATACGATAAAATGGAACCGGAATCGAATTTCGGACTTCCTAAGGGGATTTCTCGAGGAAACGGAACTTAACAGAAGCGGAAAATCGCAAATTAGTGGGTCTTAAAGAAGGAATTCGGCTAAAATCTCGCCAGCTCATTGCGGAGTAATGAGTCTCGTTCGTTTGCCCGTTTACAATAAAATTAAGATAAAATTTTGTCCAAATCCGGCAGTGCCCGAACTACGTTGATTTCACATGTCTTATCTGGTCCCGATCGAGATTCAGATGATTTGAGCCGAAAATCGTCTGTCAACAAGTAATCATAAATAGAGAAACACGAAAAGGGGTGCAACAGGAGGACTTCCAAGGGGGTCACTCATCCTAGTACTGCTCTTGCCCAAGCATGCTTAACTTCGGAGTTCTGATGGGATCCGTTGCATTAGTACTGGTATGATCGCTCCTTACATTGAGTGGGATGTTTATTCTTATATCCCCCGAGTACGTGTGGCGCGAGCGGCAATGGACAACACGCGGCACTGCTCTCGCACAATCAGAACCATGAAATTACGCGTTCTGGCGCAATGGCAGAGCTAGTATGGGTGACCTCCCTCGGAAGTCCTCCTGTCGCGATCGTTTACGTAAATTATAGCTAAAACAGTAGAAATAATTGTTTTTAATGAGTTAACCGTCTCCGGAGTAATCTGCGTCATACCCTTCCGCACAGAACCGGCTCACGACAACAAAAATCGCTAAATGTTCCCATAAAATAGAAAAAAAAAATAAGAAGAAGAAAATAGTGAATGTAAAGCTATTATTATGCCTCGGATACGATAAAATGGAACCGAAATCTAATTTCGGACTTCCTAAGCGGATTTCTCGAGAAAACAGAAGCTTAACAGAAGAGGAAAATCGCAAATTAGAGGATCTTAAAGAAGGAATTCGGCTAAAATCTCGCCAGCTATTTGCGGAGTAATGAGTCTCGTTCGTTTGCCCGTTTACAATCAAATTAGGCTACAATTTTGTCCGAATCCTGCAGTGCCCGAGCTACGTTGATTTCACATGTCTTATCTGGTCCCGATCGTTATTCAGATGATTTGAGCCGAAAATCGTCTGTCAACAAGTAATCAAAAATAGAAAAACACGAAAAGGGGTGCAACACGAGGACTTCCCACGGGGTCACCCATCCTAATACTGTTCTCGCCCAAGCACGACTATCTTCGGAGTTCTGATGGGATTCGGTGCATTTGTGCTGGTATGATCGTACCCGACATTGAGTGGGATGTTTATTCTTATATCCCTAGAGGACGTGGTGCGCGAGCGGCGATGTACAACACGCGGCACTGCTCTCGCCCAATCAGAACCATTAATTTAAGCATTCTGGTGCGATGGCAGAGCTAGGATGGGTGACCTCCCTGAAAACTCCTCGTGTAGTGACATTTTACGTAAATTATATCTAAAACAGTCGAAATAATTGTTTTTAATTGTTTTTAATGAGTTAACTATCTCCAGAGTAATCTGCGTCATACCCTTCCGCATAGAACCGTCTCACGACAATAAAAATCGCTAAATGTTCCCAGAAAATAGAAAAAAAATAATAAGAAGAAAATAGCGAATGTAAGTCTATTATTATGCTTTAGATACGATAAAATATAACCGGAATCAAATTTCGGACTTCCTAAACGGATTTCTCGAGGAAACGGAAACTTAACAAAAGCGGAAAATCGCAAATTAGAGGGTCTTAGAGAAGGAATTCGGCTAAAATCTCGCCAGCTCATTGCGGAGTAAGAGACTCGTTCGTTTGCCCGTTTACAATCAAATTAGCCTACAATTTTGTCCAAATCCGGCAGTGCCCAAGCGATGTTGATTTCACATGTCTTATCTGGTCCCGATCGAGATTCAGATGATTTGAGCCAAAAATCGTCTGTCAACAAGTAATCAAAAATAGAAAAACATGAAAATCGGAGCAACCCGAGGAATTTCCAGGGGGTCGCCCATCCTAGTACTGGTCTCGTCCAAGCACGCTTAACTTCGGAGTTCTGATGGGATCCGATGCATTAGTGCTGGCATGATCGCTCCCGAAATTGAGTGGGATGTTTATTCTTATATCCCTCGAGTACGTGTGGAGCGGGCGGCGATGGACAACACGCGGCACTGCTCTTACCCAACCAGAACCATGAAGTTAAGCATTCTGGCGCGATGACAGAGCTAGGATGGGTGACCTCCCCTGGAAGTCCTCGGGTCGCGAACGTTTACGTAAATTATGGCTATAACAGTCGAAATAATTGTTTTTAATGAGTTTACCATCTCCGGAGTGATCTGCGTCATACCCTTCCGCACAGAACTGGCTCACGACAACAAAAATCGCTAAATGTTCCCAGAAATAGAAAAAAAATAAAGAGAAGAAAATAGCGAATGTAAAGCTATTATTATTATGCCTCGGATACGATAAAATGGAACCGGAATCGAATTTCGGACTTCCTAAGCGGATTTTTCGAGGAAAACGAAGTTTAACAGAAGCGGAAAATCGCAATTTAGAGGGTCTTAGAGAAGGAATTCGGCTAAAATCTTGCCAGCTCATTGGGGAGTAAGAGTCTTGTTCGTTTGCCCGTTTACAATCAAATTAGCCTAAAATTTTGTCCAAATCCGGCAGTACCCGAGCTACGTTGATTTCACATGTCTTATCTGGTCCTGATCGAGATTCAGATGATTTGAGCCAAAAATCTTTTGTCAACAAGTAATCAAAAATAGAAAAACACGGAAAGAGGTGCAACATGAGGACTTCCCAGGGGGTCGCCCATCCTAGTACTGGTCTCGCCCAAGCACGCTTCGCTTCGGAGTTCTGATGGGATCCGGTGCATTAGTGCTGGCATGATCGCACCCGACATTGAGTGGGATGTTTATTCTTATATCCCTCCAGTACGTGTGGAGCGGGCGGCGATGGACAACACGCGGCACTGCTCTCGCCCAATCGGAACTATGGAGTTAAGCGTTCTGGCGCGATGGCAGAGTTAGTATGGGTGACCTCCCTGGAAAGTCCTTGTGTCGCGACCGTTTTCGTAAATTATGGCTAAAACAGTCGAAATAATTATTTTTAATGAGTTAACCATCTCCGGAGTGATCTGCGTCATACCCTTCCGCACAGAACCGGCTCACAATAACAAAAATCTCTAAATGTTCCCAAAAAATAAAAAAAAAATAAAAAGAAGAAAATAGCGAATGTAAAGCTATTATTATGCATGGGATACGATAAAATGGAACCGGAATCGAATTTCGGACTTCCTAAACGGATTTTTCGAGGAAACGGAAGCTTAAAAGAAGCGGAAAATCGCAAATTAGAGGGTCATAGAGAAGGAATTCAGCTAAAATCTCGCCAGCTTATTGCGGAGTAATGAGTCTCGTTCGTTTGCCCGTTTACAATCAAATTAGGCTACAATTTTGTCCAAATCCGGCAGTGCTTGAGCTACGTTGATTTCACATGTCTTATCTGGTCCCGATCGTTATTCAGATGATTTGAGCCGAAAATCGTCTGTCAACAAGTAATCAAAAATAGAAAAACATGAAAAGGGATGCAACACGATGACATCCCAGGGGGTCACCCATCCTAGTACTGGTCTCGCCAAAGCACGCTTAACTTTGGAGTTCTGATGGGATCCGGTGCAATACTGCTGGTATGTTCGCATCCGACATTGTGTGGGATGTTTATTCTTATATCCCTCGAGTACGTGTGGCGCGGGCGGCGATGGACAACACGTGGCACTGCTTTCGCCCAATCAGAACCATGAATTTAAGCGTTCTGGCGCGATGACATTGCTAGGATGGGTGACCTCCCTTAAAAGTCCTTGTGTCGCGACCGTTTACATAATTATAGCTAAAACAGTCGAAATAATTGTTTTCAATGAGTTAACCGTCTCCGGAGTCATCTGCGTCATACCCTTCTGCACCGAACCGGCTCACGACAACAAAAATCGCTAAATGTTCACAGAAAATAGAAAAAAATAAGAAGAAGAAAATAGCGAATGTAAAGCTATTATTATGCCTGGGATACGATAAAATGGAACCAGAATCGAATTTTGGACTTCCTAAACGGATTTCTCGAGGAAACAGAAGCTTAACAGAAGCGGAAAATCGCAAATTAGAGCGTGTTAGAGAAATAATTCGGCTAAAATCTCGCCAGCGCATTGCGGAGTACTGAGTCTCGTTCGTTTGCCCGTTTACAATCAAATTAGCCTACAATTTTGTCCAAATCCGGCACTGCCCGAGCTACGTTGATTTCACATGTCTTATCTGGTCCCGATCGAGATTCAGATGATTTGAGCCGAAAATCGTCTGTCAACAAGTAATCAAAAATAGAAAAACACGAAAAAGGGTGCAACACTTGGACTTCCAAGGGGGTCACACATCCTAGTACTGCTCTCGCCCAAGCACGCTTAACTTCGGAGTTCTGATGGGATCCGATGCATATGTGCAGGTATGATCGCACCCGACATTGAGTGGGATGTTTATTCTTATATCCCTCGAGTACATGTGAAGCGGGCGGCGATGAACAACACGCGGCACTGCTCTCGCCCAATCAGAACCATGAAGTTAAGCGTTCTGGCGCGATGGCAGAGCTAGGATGGGTGACCTCCCTGGGAAGTCCTCGTGTCGCGACCGTTTACGTAAATTATGGATAAAACAGTCAAAATAATTGTTTTTAATGAGTTAACTGTCTCCGGAGTATTATGCGTCATACTCTTCCGCACAGAACCGTCTCACGACAACAAAAATCGCTAAAGGTTCCCGGAAAATAGAAAAAAAAATAAGAAAAAGAAAATAGCGAATGTAAAGCTATTATTATGCTGGGATACGATAAAAAAGAACCGGAATCGAATTTAGAACTTTCTAAACGGATTTCTCGAGGAAACGGAAACTTAACAAAAGCGGAAAATCGTAAATTAGAGGGTCTTAGAGAAGGAATTCGGCTAAAATCTCGCCAGCTCATTGCGGAGTAAGAGTCCCGTTCGTTTGCCCGTTTAAAATCAAATTATCCTACAATTTTATCCAAATCTGGAAGTGTCCGAGCTACGTTGATTTCACATTTCTTATCTGGTCCCGATCAAGATTCAGATAATTTGAGCCGAAAATCGTCTGTCAACAAGTAATCAAAAATAGAAAAACACGCTTAACTTCAGAGTTCTAATGGGATACAGTGTATTAGTGCTGGTATGATTGCTCCCGACATTGAGTGGGATGTTTATTTTTATATCCCTCGAGTACGTGTGGCGCGGGAGGCGATGGACAACAGAACCATGAAGTTAAGCTTTCTGCAGCGATGGACGAGCTAGGATGGGTGACCTCCCTGGGAAGTCCTCGTATCGCGACCGTTTACGTAAATTATGGATAAAGTAGTAGAAATAATTTTTTTAATGAGTTAACCGTCTCCGGAGTAATCTGCGTCATACCCTTCCGCACAGAACCATTTCACGACAACAAAAATCGTTAAATGTTCCCAGAAAAATGAAAAAAAATAAGAAGAAGAAAATAGCGAATGTAAAGCTATTATTATGTCTGGGATACGATAAAATGAAACCGGAATCGAATTTCGGACTTTCTAAACGGATTTCTAGAGAAATAAAAGCTTAACAGAAGCTGAAAATCGCAAATTAAAGGGTCTTAGAGAAAGAATTCGGCTAAAATCTCGCCAGCTCATTGCGCAGTAACGAGTCTCATTCATTTGCCCGCTTACAATTAAATTAGACTACAATTTTGTCCAAAACCGGTAGTGCCCGAGCTAAGTTGATTTCACATGTCTTATCTGCTCTCGATCGAGATTCAGATGATTTGAGCCGAAAATCGTCTGTCAACAGGTAATCAAAAATAGAAAAACACGAAAAGGGGTGCAACACGAGGACTTCGGAGGGGGTCACCCATCCTAGTACAGCTCTCGCCCAAGCACGCTTAAATTCGGAGTTCTGACTGGATCCGGTGCATTAGTGCTTGTATGATCGCACCTGACATTGAGTGGGATGTTTATTCTTATATCCCTCGAGTACGTGTGGAGCGGGCGGCGATGGACAACACGCGGCACTGCTCTCGCCCAATCAGAACCATAAATTTAAGCGTTCTGGTGCGATGACATTGCTAGGATGGGTGACCTCCCTTGGAAGTCCTTGTGTCGTGACCGTTTACATAATTATAGCTAAAACAGTCGAAATAATTGTTTTCAATGAGTTAACCGTCTCCGGAGTCATCTGCGTCATACCCTTCTGCACCGAACCGGCTCACGACAACAAAAATCGCTAAATGTTCACAGAAAATAGAAAAAAATAAGAAGAAGAAAATAGCGAATGTAAAGCTATTATTATGCCTGGGATACGATAAAATGGAACCGGAATCGAATTTCAGACTTCCTAAACGGATTTCTCGAGGAAACAGAAGCTTAACAGAAGCGGAAAATCGCAAATTAGAGCGTGTTAGAGAAATAATTCGGCTAAAATCTCGCCAGCTCATTGCGGAGTACTGAGTCTCGTTCGTTTGCCCGTTTACAATCAAATTAGCCTACAATTTTGTCCAAATCCGGCACTGCCCGAGCTACGTTGATTTCACATGTCTTATCTGGTCCCGATCGAGATTCAGATGATTTGAGCCGAAAATCGTCTGTCAACAAGTAATCAAAAATAGAAAAACACGAAAAGGGGTCCAACACGAGAACTTCCGGGGGGTCACCCATCCTAGTACTGGTTTCGCCCAAGCACGCTTAACTTCGGAGTTCTGACTGGATCCGGTGCATTAATGCTGGTATGATCGCAATCGACATTGAGTGGGATGTTTATTCTTATATCCTTCGAGTACGTGTGGAGCGGGCGGCGATGGACAACACGCGGCACTGCTCTCGCCCAATCAGGACCATGAAGTTAAGCGTTCTGGCGAGATGGCAGAGCTAGGATGGGTGACCTCCCTTGGAAGTTCTCGTGTCGCGACCGTTTACGTAAATTATGGATAAAACAGTCAAAATAATTGTTTTTAATGAGTTAACCGTCTCCGGAGTAATATGCGTCATAATCTTCCGCACAGAACCGGCTCACGACAACAAAAATCGCTAAATGTTCCCAGAATTTAGAAAAAAAAATAATAAAAAGAAAATAGCAAATGTAAAGCAATTATTATGCCTGAGATACGATAAAATATAACCGGAATCGAATTTAGAACTTTCTAAGCGGATTTCTGGAGGAAACGGAAGCTTAACAGAAGCGGAAATTTTGTCCAAATCCGGCAGTGTCTGAGCTACGTTGATTTCACATTTCTTATCTGGTCCCGATCAAGATTCAGATGATTTGAGCCGAAAATCGTCTATCAACAAGTAATCAAAAATAGATAAACACGAAATGGTGTGTAACACAAGAACTTCCCAGGGGGTCACCCAACCTAGTACTGCTCTCGCCCAAACACGCTTAACTTCGGAGTTCTGATGGGATCCAGTGCATTAGTGCTGGTATGATCGCTCCCGACATATAGTGGGATGTTTATTATTACTTCCCTCGAGTACGTGTGGCGCGGGCGTCGATGGACAACACGCGGCACTACTCTCGCCCAATCAGAACCATGAAATTAAGCGTTCTAGCGCGATGGCAGAGCTAGGATGGGTGACCTCCATGGAAAGTCCTCCTGTCCCGACCGTTTACGTAAATTATGGATAAAACTGTTGAAATAATTGTTTTTAACGAGTTAACCGTCTCCGGAGTAATATGCGTCATACCCTTCCGCACGAAACATGCTCAAGACAACAAAAATCGCTAAATGTTCTCAGAAAATAGAAAAGAAAATTATAAGAAGAAAATAGCGAATGTAAAGCTATTATTATGCCTGGGAAACGATGAAATGGAACCGGAATCGAATTTCGGACTTCCTAAGCGGATTTCTCGAGGAAACGGAACCTTAACAGAAGCGGAAAATCGCAAATTAGAGGGTCTTAGAGAAGAAATTCAGCCAAAATCTCGCCAGCTCATTGTGGAGTAGTGAGTCTCGTTCGTTTGCCCGTTTGCAATCAATTTAGCCTACAATTTTGATCAAATCCGGCGGTGCCCGAGCTACGTTGATTTAACATGTCTTATCTGGTCCCGATAGAGATTCAGATGATTTGAGCCGAAAATCGTCTGTCAAAAAGTAATCGAAAGTAGAAAAACACGAAAAGAGGTGCAACATGAGAACTTCCAAGGGGTCACCCATCCTAGTACTGTTCTCGCCCAAGCACGCTTAACTTCGGAGTTCTGACTGGATCCGGTGCATTAGTGCTGGTATGATCGCACCCGACATTGAGTGGGATGTTTATTCTTATATACCTCGAGTACGTGTGGAGCTGGCGACGATGGACAACACGCGGCACTGCTCTCGCCCAATCATAACCATGAATTTAAGCGTTCTGGCGCGATGACAGAGCTAGGATGGGTGACCTCCCTTGGAAGTCCTTGTGTCGCGACCGTTTACATAATTATAGCTAAAACAGTCGAAATAATTGTTTTTAATGAGTTAACCGTCTCCGGAGTCATCCGCGTCATACCCTTCTGCACCGAACCGGCTCACGACAACAAAAATCGCTAAATGCTCACAGAAAATAGAAAAAAATAAGAAGAAGAAAATAGCGAATGTAAAGCTATTATTATACATGGGATACGATAAAATGGAACCAGAATCGAATTTCGGACTTCCTAAACGGATTTCTCGAGGAAACAGAAGCTTAATAGAAACGGAAAATCGCAAATTAGAGTGTCTTAGGGAAAGAATTCGGCTAAAATCTCGCCAGCTCATTGCGGAGTAATGAGTCTCGTTCGTTTGCCCGTTTACAATCAAATTAGCCTGCAATTTTGTCCAAATCCGGCAGTGTCCGAGCTACGTTGTTTTCACGTCTTATCTGGACCCGATCGAGATTCAGATGATTTGAGCCGAAAATCGTCTGTCAACAAGTAATCAAAAATAGAAAGGGGTGCAACACGAGGACTTTCAAGGGGGTCACCCATCCTAGTACTGCTCTTGACCAAGCACGCTTAACTTCGGAGTTTTGATAGGATCCGGTGCATAAGTGCAGGTATGATCACACCCGACATTGAGTAATCTGCGTCATACCCTTCCGCACAGAACCGGCTCACGACAACAAAAATCTCTAAATGTTTCCTAAAAATAGAAAAAAAAATAAGAAGAAGAAAATAGCGAATGTAAAGCTATTATTATGCATTGGATACGATAAAATGGAAGCAGAATCGAATTTCGAACTTCCTAAGAGGATTTCTCGAGGAAACGAAAGCTTAAACAGAAGCTGAAAATCGGTAATTAGAGGGTCTTAGAGAAGGAATTCGGCTAAAATCTCGCCAGATCATTGCGGGGTAGTGGGATGTTTATTCTTATATCCCTCGAGTACGTGTGGAACGGGCGGTGATGGAAAACACGCGGCTCTACTCTCGCCTAATCAGAACCATGAAGTTAAGCGTTCTGGCGCGATGGTAGAGCGAGGATGGGTGACCTCCCTGGCAGCCCACGTGACGCGACCGTTTACATAAATTATGGCTAAAACAATCGAAATAATTGTTTTTAATGAGTTAACCGTCTCCGTAGTAATTTGCGTTATACCATTCTGCACAGAACCGGCTCACGACAAAAAAAATTGCTAAAAGTTCCCAGAAAAGAGAAAAAAAAATAAGAAGAAGAAAATAGTGAATGTAAAGCTATTATTATGCGTGAGATACAATAAAATGGAACCGAAATCGAATTTCGAACTTCCTAAGCGGATTTCTCGAGGAAACGAAAGCTTAACAGAAGCGGAAAATCGCAAATTAGAGGGTCCTAGAGAAGGAATTCGCCTAAATCTCGCCAGCTTCTTGTGGAGTAATGAGTCTCGTTCGTTTGCCAGTTTACAATCAAATTAGGCTACAATTTTGTCCAAATTCGGCAGTGCTTGAGCTACGTTGATTTCACATGTCTTATCTAATCCTGATCGAGATTCAGATTATTTGAGCCGAAAATCGTCTGTCAACAAGTAATCAAAAATAGAAAAACACGAAAAGGGGTGTAACACGAGGACTTCCCAGGGGTTCACCCATCATAGTACTGCTCTCGCCCAAGCACGCTCAACTTAGGAGTTCTGATAGGAACCGGTGCATAAGTGCAGGTATGATCGCACCCGATATTGAGTGGGATGTTTATTCTTATATCCCTCGAGTACGTGTGGAGCGGGCGGCGATGGACAACACGCGGCACTGCTCTCGCCCAATCAGAACCATGAAGGTAAGCGTTCTGGCGCGATGGAAGAGCTAGGATGGGTGACCTCCCTTGGAAGTCCTCGTGCCGTGACCGTTTACGTAAATTATGGATAAAACAGTCAAAATAATTGTTTTTAATTAGTTAACCGTCACCGCAGTAATATGCGTCATACCCTTCCGCACAGAACCGGCTCACGACGACAAAAATCGCTAAATGTTCCCAAAAAATAGAAAAAAAAAATAAGAAGAAGAAAATAGCGAATGTAAAGCTATTATTATGCCTGTGATACGATAAAATGGAACCAGAATCGAATTTAGAACTTCCTAAGCGGATTTCTTGAGGAAACGGAAGCTTAACAGAAGCGGAAAATCACAAATTAGAGAGTCTTAGAGAAGGAATTCGGCTAAAATCTCGCCAGCTCATTGCGGAGTAATGAGTCTCGTTCGTTTGACCTTTAACAATCAAATTAGGCTACAATTTTGTCCAAATCCGGCAGTGTTCGAGCTACGTTGATTTCACATTTCTTATCTGGTCTCGATCAAGATTCAGATGATTTGAGCCGAAAATCGTCTGTCAACAAGTAATCAAAAATAGAAAAACACGAAAAGGGGTGTGCAACACAAGAACTTCCCAGGGGGTCACCCATCTTAGTACTGCTCTCGCCCTAGCACGCTTAACTTCGAAGTTCTGATGGGATTCAGTGCATTAGTGCTGGTATGATCGCACCCGACATTGAGTGGGATGTTTATTCTTATATCCCTCGAGTACGTGTGGAGCTGGCGGCGGTGGACAACACGCGGCACTGCTCTCGCCCAATCAGAACCATGAATTTAAGCGTTCTGGCGCGATGACAGAGCTAGGACTGGTGATCTCCCTTGGAAGTCCTTGTGTCGCGACCGTTTACATAATTATAGCTAAAACAGTCGAAATAATTGTTTTTAATGAGTTAACCGTCTCCGAAGTCATCTGCGTCATACCCTTCTGCACCGAACCGGCTCACGACAACAAAAATCGCTAAATATTCACAGAAAATAGAAAAAAAATAAGAAGAAGAAAATAGCGAATGTAAAGGTATTATTATACATGGGATACGATAAAATGGAACCGGAATCGAATTTCGGACTTCCTAAACGGATTTCTCGAGGCAACCGAAGCTTAACAGAAACGGAAAATCGCAAATTAGAGTGTCTTAGGGAAAGAATTCGGCTAAAATCTCGCCAGCTCAATGCGGAGTAATGAGTCTCGTTCGTTTGCCCGTTTACAATCAAATTAACCTGCAATTTTGTCCAAATCCGGCAGTGTCCGAGCTACGTTGTATTCACATGTCTTATCTGGTCCCGATCGAGATTCAGATGATTTGAGCCGAAAATCGTCTGTCAAAAAGTAATCAAAAATAGAAAGGGGTGCAACATGAGGAATTCCAAGGGGTTCACCCATCCTAGTACTGCTCTTGACCAAGCACGCTTAACTTCGGAGTTTTGATGGGATCCGGTGCATAAGTGCAGGTATGATCACACCCGACATTGAGTGGGATGTTTATTCTTATATCCCTCGAGTACGTGTGGAGCGGGCGGCGATGGAAAACACGCGGCTCTACTCTAGCCTAATCAGAACCATGAAGTTAAGCGTTCTGGCGCGATGGCAGAGCGAGGATGGGTGACCTCCCTGGCAGCCCACGTGTCGCGACCGTTTTGGTAAATTATGGCTAAAACAATCGAAATAATTGTTTTTAATGAGTTAACCGTCTCCGGAGTAATTTGCGTTATACCATTCTGCACAGAACAGGCTCACGACAAAAAAAATTGCTAAATGTTCCCAGAAAAGAGAAAAAAAAATAAGAAGAAGAAAATAGTGAATGTAAAGCTATTATTATGCGAGAGATACAATAAAATGGAACCGAAATCGAATTTCGAACTTCCTAAGCGGATTTCTCGAGGCAACGAAAGCTTAACAAAGCGGAAAATCGCAAATTAGAGGGTCCTAGAGAAGGAATTCGGCTAAAATCTCGCCAGCTTCTTGTGGAGTAATGAGTCTCGTTCGTTTGCCCGTTTACAATCAAATTAGGCTACAATTTTGTCCAAATCCGGTAGTGCTTGAGCTACGTTGATTTCACATGTCTTATCTAATCCTGATCGAGATTCAGATTATTTGAGCCGAAAATCTTCTGTCAACAAGTAACCAAAAATAGAAAAACACGTAAAGGGGTGCAACACGAGGACTTCCCAGGGGATCACCTATCCTAGTGCTGCTCTCGGCAAAGCACGCTTAACTTCGGAGTTTTGATGGGATCCGGTGCATTAGTGATGGTATGATCGCACCCGACATTGAGTGGGATTTTTATTATTATATCCCTCGAGTACGTGTGGAGCAGGCGGCGATGGACAACACGCGGCACTGATCTCGCCCAATCAGAACCATGAAGTTAAGCGTTCTGGCGCGATGGCAGAGCTAGGATGGGTGACCTCCCTGGGAAGTCCTCGTGTCACGACCGTATACGTAAATTGTGGATAAAGCAGTTGAAATAATTGTTTTTAACGAGTTAACCATCTCCGGAGTAATATGCGTCATACCCTTCCGCACGAAACCTGCTCAAGACAACAAAAATCGCTAAATGTTCCCAGAAAATAGAAAAAAATAAGAAGAAGCAAATAGCGAATGTAAAGCTATTATTATGCCTGAATACGATAAAATGGAACCGGAATCGAATTTCGGACTTCCTAAGCGGATTTTTCGAGGAAACGGAAGCTTAACAGAAGCGGAAAATCGCAAATTAGAGGGTCTTTGAGAAGGAATTCGGCTAAAATCTCGCCAGCTCATTGCGGTGTAATGAGTCACGTTCGTTTGCCCGTTTCAATCAAATTAGGTTTCAATTTTGTCCAAATCCGGCAGTGTCCGAGCTACGTTGTTTTCACATGTCTTATCTGGTCCCGATCGAGATTCAGATGATTTGAGTCGAAAATAGTCTGTCAACAAGTAATCAAAAATAGAAAAACACGAAAAGGGGTGCAACACGCACTGTAACGTCTCACTCATTTTTAAAATTCCACTGGACATTTTTTTTAAATAAAAGCTCGCATTTTCGAAATAACATTTAAAATAATCGTAATAATTTGATAGTAAAAAAATAACCAAACTCATCTACAATCATACGAAAACATAAACTAATAAAAATCTTAAAATCATCAACGTGTGAAAATATTCATTTCCTCCCAATCTAATAAATTGTAATGCGGAAAACATGTGGTCCTCGGGTCATGTCATCGCACCAGGTCTGCCTACTCAGAGTTCGGCACCTATAGTCTCCTCAACATTTAGCTCACCTGCATCACACACGTCTAGTGAGTCTAAAGAATCAACACACCTATACCAGGAATAACAAGTACATATACATAGCACACAGCAGTGAAACCAGGCACGTATCGTGATCACCTACCTCCCTATTCTCGCGTCTTAGCCCAACACCGATGGAACCAGGCACGTATCAGCCTTTCCTAGACCACCATAGGGCTCCCCTGAACCTACTGCACCCATGCCATCAGCCTAATGCATCAGGCGTAGATCACCCTATCGCTACACTCCCCACAACACCAATCAAACCCAACTCGTCCAACTCTTCCCTTGCGGCTTCTAGGACAAGACCAGCAGCGTTCGTGCATTTCCAGACCATGTTTCAGACCCACCAGAGTCTATTCAAGGTCTGGAGTCGCCCTTGCACCACCAGACTTCACCTACCCACCGATCTAGACAAAGAAAACGAGAAACCCCAAGCCGCTAAACATCTCGGCCTTCACTCCAAACCTACCGAACCTTACACCAGCCTCATGACTCCACTAACCTGCTCTAAACAGTCCCTTAGCATCAAAAAAACGGCAGCCTCCTTGCACAATTCAAGAAAATGTGAGACTTGAAACAAAAAGAATGCAATAAACACAAGAAAATCAAAGATCTTCCATAGACAAGCTTGGATCGAAACTTTTCATGCATGAACACCAAACTCAGTATATAAAACGTGTATGATGCAGAAGAATGATATAGAGCGTGCCTGGTGAAAATATTTCGCAAGAAAACCGAAGAACGAGCGTCGGGAATCAAGTCGGAGAATTTTCTTACGCCTTGAATGGAAATGGCCATGCTTTCAGCTGCTGGGATTTCTATGAAAATGTTCAGATGGGATTGAGGGTGTCGGCTGATTGGGGAGGGTAATGTTAGGTGTAGTGGGTCCTTAGGGATTTATTATGTAGTTAATTAAAATATAATAGGCCATAAGTTGTTAATTAAAGATTTAAAAAGAATTTTAAGCCCAACAAGCTTAAAAGTAGTCTCATTAAGTTCAAACACACTCCCGAAAAATATTTCGTGGTGTAAAATTTTTGAAAATATTAGCCGAACCCTCAAAAAATCCCCCGATTCGATAAAATTTGATTACCGGGTAAAAATAAAATTCTGCGGATAAAAATACCAAATAAATCTCAATTCTTGAAAAATACCTTTAAAACATCTTATATTAATTAATAGAACTTAATCGTGTAATAAAAATAATTTTCTTGAAAATTCTCCGGTCTCTGATCCTCGTTCGAGAGCGAAATGCAACTTAAAAACCTTAATGCATGAACTTATAAAATGTATGGAATAAATTCTACCATGCATGAATTATGCATAAAATGCATAAAAATAATTAAACACAATTTAATAAAATAAAAATACATTTTATGCTTTAAAAGAATTTAATGAAATACCAAAGAATTTAATAATTTGCATGCATGTGGTTTACGTGGACTTTCCGATTTTCGGGACGTTACAATCTTTCCCCCTTAAATTGAATTTCGTTAGCGAAATTCGCTAATCCTTGATAATCACAAAGTTTAGACTCTTAATTCTAGAATCTCAATATTCCACGTTTCCGCTGCGCTACTGTGATAAAATAATAAATCTTAGGATGTACTTATGTCTCCTCAATCCTAATTATTTTGCCTATTGAAATCCTTATTTGCGAATTGCAACCTAGAACGACTTATTGCGACTTAGTTCTATTCTTCTCATGCCTCAAATTCCGACTTTTCTCAAACTTCCCAATATTAGAAATGGCAGTTCGAATTTTATTTCGTCTTACTTTTCTTATACTATACCCGTAATGTTCATCAACTTATTACATTATCATTTATGCAACTTAAGAAATTTTAACACCAAGATTTTACTGATCGACTTATATCTTATTCTTATTTTTTTTTCAATTTTCTGGGAACATTTAGCGATTTTTGTTGTCGTGAGCCGGTACTGTGCGGAAGGGTATGACGCAGATTACTCCGGAGACGGTTAACTCATTAAAAACAATTTTCGACTGTTTTATCCATAATTTGTGTAAATGGTCGAGACACGAGGACTTCACAGGGAGGTCACCCATCTTAGCTCTGCCATCGCACCAGAACGCTAACTTCATGGTTCTGATTGGACGAGAGCAGTGCCGCGTGTTGTCCATCGCCGTCCGCTCCACACGTACTCGAGGGATATAAGAATAAACATGCTACACAATGTCAGGTGCGATCATACCAGCACTAATGCACCGGATCCCATCAGAACACCGAAGTTAAGCGTGCTTGGGCGAGAGCCGTACTAGGATGGGTGACACCCTAGGAAGTCCTCGTGTTGCACCCCTTTTCGTGTTTTTCTATTTTTGATTACTTGTTGACAGAAAATTTTCGGCTCAAATCATCTGAATCTCGATCGTGACCATATAAGACATGCGAAATCAACGTAACTCGGGCACTGCCGGATTTGGACAAAATTGTAGGATAATTTGATTGTAAACGGGCTAACGAACGAGACTTATTACTCCGCAATGAGCAGACGAGATTTTAGCCGAATTCCTTCTCTAAGACCCTCTAATTTGCGATTTTCCGCTTCTGTTAAGCTTCTGTTTCCTCGAGAAATCCGCTTAGGAAGTCCGAAATTCGATTCCGGTTTCATTTTATCATATCCCAGGCATAATAATATCTTTACATTCGCTATTTTCTTCTTCTTAATTTTTTTTCTATTTTCTGGGAACATTTAGCGATTTTTGTTGTCGTGAGCCGGTTTTATGCGGAAGGGTATGACGAAGATTACTCCGGAGACAGTTAACTCATTAAAACAAATATTTCGACAGTTTTAGCCATAATTTACGTAAATGATCGCGACACGAGGATTTACCAGAGAGTGTCACCCATCCTAGCGCTTCCATCGCGCCAGAACGCTTAACTTCATGGTTCTGATTGGGCGAGAGCAGTGCCGCATGTTGTCCATCGCTGCCCGCTCCACACGTACTCGAGGGATATAAGAATAAACATCCCACTCAATGTCGGGTGCGATCATACCAGCACTAATGCACCGATCCCATCAGAACTCCGAAGTTAAGAGTGCTTGGGCGAGAGCAGTACTAGGATGAATAACCCCCTGGGAAGTCCTCGTGTTGCACCCCTTTTCGTGTTTTTTATTTTTGATTACTTGTTGACAGACGATTTTCGGCTCAAATCAACTGAATCTCGATCGGGACCAGATAAGACATGTGAAATCAACGTAGCTCGGGCACTGCCGGATTTGGACAAAATTGTAGCCTAATTTGATTGTAAACGGGCAAACGAATGAGATTCATTACTCCGCAAAGAGCTAACGAGATTTTATCCGAATTCCTTCTCTAAGACCCTCTAATTTGCGATTTTCCGCTTCTGTTAAGTTTTCGTTTCCTCCAGAAATCCGCTTAGGAAGTTCGAAATTCGATTCCGGTTCCATTTCATCTTATCTCAGGCATAATAATAGCTTTACATTCGTTATTTTCTTATTCTTAATTTTTTTCTATTTTCTGGGAACATTTAACAATTTTTGTTGTCGTGAGCCGGTTATGTGCGCAAGAGTATGACGCAGATTACTCCGGAGATGGTTAACTCAATAAAAACAATTATTTCGATTGTTTTATCCATAATTTACGTAAACGGTCGCGACACGAGGACTTTCGAGGGAGGCCACCCATCCTAGGTCTGCCATCGTGCCAGAACGCTTAACTGCATGGTTCTGATTGGGCGAGAGAAGTGCCATGTGCTGTCCATCGCCGTCCGCTCCACATGTACTCGAGAGATATAAGAATAACAATCCCACTGAATTTCAAGTGCGATTATACCAGCACTAATGCACCGGATCCCATCAGAACTCCGAATTTAAGCGTGCTTAGGCGAAAGCAGTACTAGGATGGGTGACCCATTAAGAAGTCCTCGTGTTGCACCCCTTTTCGTGTTTTTCTATTTTTGATTACTTGTTGACAGACGATTTTCGGCTCAAATCATCTGAATCTCGATCGAGACCAAATAAGACATTCTTATTTTTTTTCTATTTTCTGGGAACATTTAGCGATTTTTGTTGTCGTGAGCCGGTTCTGTGCAGAAGGATATGAAGCAGATTACTCCAGAGATAATTAACTAATTAAAAACATTTTTTTCGAGTGTTTTAGCCATAATTTAAGTAAACGATCGCGACACGAGGACTTCCCAGGGAGGTCACCCATCCTAGCTCTTCCATCGCGCCAGAACGCTTAACTTCATTGTTCTGATTGAGCGAGAGTAGTGCCGCGTGTTGTCCATCGCCGCCCGCTCCACACGTACTCGAGGGATATTAGAATAAACATCTCATTCAATGTCGGGTGCGATCATACCAGCACTAATGCATCGGATCCCATCAGAACTCCAAAGTTAAGCGTGCTTGGGCGAGAGCAATACTAGGATGGGTGACCCCCTTGGTAGTCCTCGGGTTGCACCCATTTTCGTGTTTTTCTATTTTTGATTACTTGTTGACAGACGGTTTTCGGCTCAAATCATCTGAATCTCGATCGGGACCAGATAAGACATGTGAAATAAACGTAGATCGGGCACTGCCGGATTTGGACAAAATTGTAGGCTAATTTGATTGTAAACAGGCAAACGAACGAGGCCTAACACTCCGCAACGAGGTGGCGAGATTTTAGCCTAATTCCTTCTCTAAGACCCTCTAATTTGAGATTTTCAGCTTCTGTTAGGCTTCCGTTTCCTTGAGAAATCCGCTTAGCAAGTTCGAAATTCGATTCCGGTTCCATTTTATCTTATCTCAGGCATAATAATAGCTTTACATTCGCTATTTTCTTCTTCTTATTTTTTTCTATTTTCTGGGAACATTTAGCGATTCTTGTTGTCGTGAGCCGGTTCTGTGCAGAAGGGTATCATGCAGATTACTCTGGAGACGGTTAACTCATTAAAAACAAATATTTCGACTATTTTAGCCATAATTTACGTAAACGATCGCGACACGAGGATTTACCAGGGAGTGTCACCCATCCTAGCTCTTCCATCGCGCTAGAACGCTTAACTTCTTGGTTCTTATTGGGCAAGAGCAGTGCCGAGTGTTGTCCATCGCCGCCCGCTCCTATGTACTCAAGAGATATAAGAATAAACTTCCCACTCAATGTCGGGTGCGATCATACCAGCACTAATGCACCGGATCCCATCAGAACTCCGAAGTTAAGCGTGCTTGGGCGAGAGCAGTACTAGAATGGGTGACCCCTTGGAAGTCCTCGTGTTGCACCCCTTTTCTTGTTTTTCCATTTTTGATTACTTGTTGACAGTCGATTTTCGGCTCAAATCATCTGAATCTCGATCGGGACCAGATAAGACATGGGAAATCAACGTAGCTCGGGCACTGCCGGATTTGGACAAAATTGTAGGCTAATTTAATTGTAAACGGGCAAACGAACGAGACTCTTTACTCCGAAACGAGGTGGCGAGATTTTAGCCTAATTCCTTCTCTAAGACCCTCAAATTTGAGATTTTCAGCTTCTGTTAGGCTTCCTTTTCCTCGAGAAATCCGCTTAGAAAGTTCGAAATTCGATTCCGGTTTCATTTTATCGTATCCCAGGCATAATAATAACTTTACATTCGCTATTTTCTTCTTCTTAATTTTTTTTTCTATTTTCTGGGAACATTTAGCGATTTTTGTTGTCTTGAGCCGGTTCTGTGCGAAAGGTATGACAAATATTACTCCGGAGACGGTTAAATCATTAAAAACAAATATTTCGACTGTTTTAACCATAATGTACGTAAACGATCGCGACACGAGGATTTAACAGGGAGTGTCACCCATCCTAGCTCTTCCATCGCGCTAGAACGCTTAACTTCATGGTTCCTATTGGGCGAGAGCAGTGCCGAGTGTTGTCCATCGGCGCCCGCTCCTATGTACTTAAGGGATATAAGAATAAACTTCCCACTAAATGTCGGGTGCGATCATACCAGCACTAATGTGCCGGATCCCATCAGAACTCCTAAGTTAAGCGTGCTTGGGCGAGAGCAGTACTAGGATGGGTGACCCCTTGTGAAGTCCTCATGTTGCACCCCTTTTCATGTTTTTCTATTTTTGATTACTTGTTGACAGACGATTTTCGGCTCAAATCATCTGAATCTCGATCGGGGCCAGATAAGACATGTGAAATCAACGTAGCTCAGGCACTGCCAGATTTTGACAAAATTGTAACCTAATTTGATTGTAAATGGGCAAACGAACGAGACTTATTACTCCGCAATGAACTGGCGAGATTATAGCCGAATTCCTTATCTAAGACCCTCTAATTTGCGATTTTCCGCTTTTGTTAAGCTTCTGTTTCCTCTAGAAATCCGCTTAGGAAGTTCGAAATTCGATTCCGGTTCCATTTTAAATTATCTCAGGCATAATAATAGCTTTACATTCGTTATTTTTTTATTCTTAATTTTTTTCTATTTTCTGGGAACATTTAGCGATTTTTGTTGTCGTGAGCCGGTTCTGTGCGGAAGTGTATGACGCAGATTACTCCGGAAACGGTTAACTCATTAAAAACAATTATTTCGACTGTTTTATCAGTAATTTACGTAAACGGTCGCGACACAAGGAATTCCGAGGGAGGTCACCCATCCAAACTCTGCCATCGTGCCAGAACGCTTAACTACATGGTTCTGATTGGGCGAGAGAAGTGCCGGGTGTTGTCCATCGTCGTCCGCTCCACACGTACTCGAGGGATATAAGAATAAAAATCCCACTGAATGTCGAGTGTGATTATACCAGCACTAATGCACCGGATCCCATCGGAACCCCGAAGTTAAGCGTGCTTGGGCGACAGCAGTACTAGGATGGGTGACCCATTAAGAAGTCCTCGTGTTGTACCCCTTTTCGTGTTTTTCTATTTTTGATTACTTGTTGACAGACGATTTTCGGCTCAAATCATCTGAATCTCGATCGGGACCAAATGAGACATTCTTATTTTCTTTCTATTTTCTGGGAACATTTAGCGATTTTTTTTGTCGTGAGTCGGTTCTGTGCGGAAGGGTATGACTTAGATTACTCCGGAAACGATTAACTAATTAAAAACAATTATTTCTACTGTTTTAGCCATAATTTAAGTAAACGATCGCGACACGAGGACTTCCCAGGTAGGTCACCCATCCTAGCTCTTCCATCGCGCCAGAACGCTTAACTTCAAGGTTCTGATTGAGCGAGAGCAGTGCCGCGTGTTGTCCATCGCCGCCCGCTCCACACGTACTCGAGGTATATAATAATACGAATCCCTCTCAATGTCGGGTGCGATCATACCAGCACTAATGCACCGGATCCCATCAGAACTCCCAAGTTAAGCGTGCTTGGGCGAAAGCAGTACTATTATGGGTGACCCCCTGGGAAGTCCTCGTGTTGCATCCCTTTTCGTGTTTTTCTATTTTTGATTACTTGTTGACAGACGATTTTCGGCTCAAATCATCTGAATCTCGATCGGGACAAGATAAGACATGTGAAATCAACGTAGCTCGGTCTCTGCCGGATTTGGACAAAATTTTTGCCTAATTTGATTATAAACGGGAAAATGAACGAGACTCATTGCTCAGCAAAGAGCTGGCAAGATTTTAGCCAAATTCCTTCTCTAAGACCCTCTAACTTGCGATTTTCCGCTTCTGTTAAACTGCCGTTTCCTCGAGAAATTCACTTAGGAAGTCCGAAATTCGACTCCGATTCCATTTTATCGTATCCCAGGCATAATAATAGCTTTACATTCGCTATTTTCTTCTTCTTATTTTTTTCATTTTTCTGGGAACATTTAGCGATTTTTGTTGTCGTGAGCCGGTTCTGTGCGGAAGGGTATGATGCAGATTACTCCGGAGACGTTTAACTCATTAAAAACAAATATTTCGACTGTTTTAGCCTCAATTTACGTAAACGATCGCGACAAGAGGACTGCCCAGGGAGGTCACCCATCCTCGCTCTGCCATCGCGCCAGAACACTTAGCTTCATGGTTCTGATTGGGCGAGAGAAGTGCCGCGTGTTGTCTATCGTCGCCCGCTCCACATGTACTCTAGGGATATAAGAATAAACATCACACTCAATGTCGGGTGAGATCATAATAGCACTAACGCATCGGATCCCATCAAAACTCCTAAGTTAAGTGTGCTTGTGCGAGAGCAGTACTAGGATGGGTGACCCCCTAGGAAGTCCTCGTGTTGCACCCTTTTTCGTGTTTTTATATTTTTGATTACTTGTTGACAGACTATTTTCGGCTCAAATCATCTGAATCTCGATCGGGACCAGATAAAACATGTGAAATCAACGTAGCTCGAGAACTGCCAGATTTGGACAAAATTGTAGGCTAATTTGATTGTAAACTAACAAACGAACGAGACTTTTTGCTTCGCAATGAGCTGGCGAGATTTTAGCCAAATTCATTCTCTAAGACCTTCTAATTTGCGATTTTCCGCTTCTGTTAAGCTTCCGTTTCCTCGGGAAATTCGCTTAGGAAGTCCGAAATTCGATTCCGGTTCCATTTTATCGTATCCCAAGCATAATAATAGCTTTACTTTCGCTATTTTCTACTTCTTATTTTTTTTTCTATTTTCTATGTACATTTAGCGATTTTTGTTGTCGTGAGCCGGTTATGTGCGGAAAGGTATGACGCAGATTACTTCGGAGACGATTAACTCATTAAAAACAATTATTTCGACTGTTTTAGCAATAATTTATGTAAACGGTCGCGACACGAGGACTTCCCAGGTAGGTCACCCATCCTAGCTCTGTCGTCGCACCAGAACGCGACACGAGGACTTCCCAGAGCAGTGCCGCGTGTTGTCCATCGCCTCCTGCTCCACACGTGCTCGAGAGATATAAGAATAAACATCCCACTTAATGTCGGGTGCGATCATACCAGCCCTAATGCACCAGATCCCATCGGAACGCCGAAGTTAAGCGTGCTTGGACGAGAGCTGTACGTGGATGGGTGACCCCCTAGGATATCCTCGTGTTGCACCCCTTTTCGTGTTTTTCTATTTTTGATTACTTGTTGACTGGCGATTTTCGGCTCAACTTATCTGAATCTCGATCGGGACTAGATAAAACATGTGAAATCAACGTAGCTAGGGAACTGCGGTATTTGGACAAAGCATAATAATAGCTTTACATTCGCTATTTTCTTCTTCTAATTTTTTTTCTATTTTCTGAGAACATTTAGCGATTTTTGTTGTCGTGATCCGGTGCTGTGTGGAAGGGTATGACACAGATTACTCCGGTGACGGTGAACTCATTAAAAACAATTATTTCGAGCTTAACTTCATGGTTTTAGATAGCAGTGCCGCGTGTTGTCCATCGCCGCCGGCTCCACACGTACTCGAGGGATGTAAGAATAAAAATCCCACTCAATGTCGGGTGCGATCATACCAGCAATAATGTACCAGATCCCATCATACTTCCGAAGTTAAGCGTGCTTGGGCGAGAGCACTACTATGATGTGTAACCCCCTGGGAAGTCCTCGTGTTGAACCCCTTTTCCGTGTTTTTCTATTTTTGATTACTTGTTGACAGACGATTTTCGGCTCAAATCATCTGAATCTCGATCGGGACCAAATGAGACATTCTTATTTTCTTTCTATTTTCTGGGAACATTTAGCGATTTTTGTTGTCGTGAGTCGGTTCTGTGCGGAAGGGTATGACTTAGATTACTCCGGAAACGATTAACTAATTAAAAACAATTATTTCTACTGTTTTAGCCATAATTTAAGTAAACGATCGCGACACGAGGACTTCCAAGGTAGGTCACCCATCCTAGCTCTTCCATCGCGCCAGAACGCTTAACTTCAAGGTTCTGATTGAGCGAGAGCAGTGCCGCGTGTTGTCCATCGCCGCCCGCTCCACACGTACTCGAGGTAT
Source organism: Primulina tabacum (assembly GCF_025594145.1). Lineage (NCBI taxonomy): Eukaryota > Viridiplantae > Streptophyta > Magnoliopsida > Lamiales > Gesneriaceae > Primulina > Primulina tabacum. The sequence goes on along the minus strand of NC_134559.1, from coordinate 28,298,096 downwards.
ATAATAATACAAATCCCTCTCAATGTCGGGTGCGATCATACCAGCACTAATGCACCGGATCCCATCAGAACTCCGAAGTTAAGCGTGCTTGGGCGAAAGCAGTACTATTATGGGTGACCCCCTGGGAAGTCCTCGTGTTGCATCCCTTTTCGTGTTTTTCTATTTTTGATTACTTGTTGACAGACGATTTTCGGCTCAAATCATCTGAATCTCGATCGGGACAAGATAAGACATGTGAAATCAACGTAGCTCGGTCTCTGCCGGATTTGGACAAAATTTTTGCCTAATTTGATTATAAACGGGCAAACGAACGAGACTCATTGCTCAGCAAAGAGCTGGCAAGATTTTAGCCAAATTCCTTCTCTAAGACCCTCTAACTTGCGATTTTCCGCTTCTGTTAAGCTGCCGTTTCCTCGAGAAATTCACTTAGGAAGTCCGAAATTCGACTCTGATTCCATTTTATCGTATCCCAGGCATAATAATAGCTTTACATTCGCTATTTTCTTCTTCTTATTTTTTTCATTTTTCTGGGAACATTTAGCGATTTTTGTTGTCGTGAGCCGGTTCTGTGCGGAAGAGTATGATGCAGATTACTCCGGAGACGTTTAACTCATTAAAAACAAATATTTCGACTGTTTTAGCCTCAATTTACGTAAACGATCGCGACAAGAGGACTGCCCAGGGAGGTCACCCATCCTCGCTCTGCCATCGCGCCAGAACACTTAGCTTCATGGTTCTGATTGGGCGAGAGAAGTGCCGCGTGTTGTCTATCGTCGCCCGCTCCACATGTACTCTAGGGATATAAGAATAAACATTACACTCAATGTCGGGTGAGATCATAATAGCACTAACGCATCGGATCCCATCAAAACTCCTAAGTTAAGTGTGCTTGTGCGAGAGCAGTACTAGGATGGGTGACCCCCTGGGAAGTCCTCGTGTTGCACCCTTTTTCGTGTTTTTATATTTTTGATTACTTGTTGACAGACTATTTTCGGCTCAAATCATCTGAATCTCGATCGAGACCAGATAAAACATGTGAAATCAACGTAGCTCGAGAACTGCCAGATTTGGACAAAATTGTAGGCTAATTTGATTGTAAACTGGCAAACGAACGAGACTTTTTGCTTCGCAATGAGCTGGCGAGATTTTAGCCAAATTCATTCTCTAAGACCTTCTAATTTGCGATTTTCCGCTTCTGTTAAGCTTCCGTTTCCTCGGGAAATTCGCTTAGGAAGTCCGAAATTCGATTCCGGTTCCATTTTATCGTATCCCAAGCATAATAATAGCTTTACTTTCGCTATTTTCTACTTCTTATTTTTTTTTCTATTTTCTATGTACATTTAGCGATTTTTGTTGTCGTGAGCCGGTTATGTGCGGAAAGGTATGACGCAGATTACTCCGGAGACGATTAACTGATTAAAAACTTTTATTTCGACTGTTTTAGCCTCAATTTACGTAAACGATCGCGACACGAGGACTTCCCAGGTAGGTCACCCATCCTAGCTCTGTCGTCGCGCTAGAACACTTAGCTTCATGGTTCTGATTGGGCGAGAGAAGTGCCGCGTGTTGTCTATCGTCGCCCGCTCCACATGTACTCTAGGGATATAAGAATAAACATCACACTCAATGTCGGGTGAGATCATAATAGCACTAACGCATCGGATCCCATCAAAACTCCTAAGTTAAGTGTGCTTGTGCGAGAGCAGTACTAGGATGGGTGACCCCCTGGGAAGTCCTCGTGTTGCACCCTTTTTCGTGTTTTTATATTTTTGATTACTTGTTGACAGACTATTTTCGGCTCAAATCATCTGAATCTCGATCGGGACCAGATAAAACATGTGAAATCAACGTAGCACGAGAACTGCCAGATTTAGACAAAATTGTAGGCTAATTTGATTGTAAACTGGCAAACGAACGAGACTTTTTGCTTCGCAATGAGCTGGCGAGATTTTAGCCAAATTCATTCTCTAAGACCTTCTAATTTGCGATTTTCCGCTTCTGTTAAGCTTCCGTTTCCTCGGGAAATTCGCTTAGGAAGTCCGAAATTCGATTCCGGTTCCATTTTATCGTATCCCAAGCATAATAATAGCTTTACTTTCGCTATTTTCTACTTCTTATTTTTTTTTCTATTTTCTATGAACATTTAGCGATTTTTGTTGTCGTGAGCCGGTTATGTGCGGAAAGGTATGACGCAGATTACTCCGGAGACGATTAACTCATTATAAACAATTATTTCGACTGTTTTATCAATAATTTATGTAAACGGTCGCGACACGAGGACTTCCCAGGTAGGTCACCCATCCTAGCTCTGTCGTCGCACCAGAACGCGACACGAGGACTTCCCAGAGCAGTGCCGCGTGTTGTCCATCGCCTCCTGCTCCACACGTGCTCGAGAGATATAAGAATAAACATCCCACTTAATGTCGGGTGCGATCATACCAGCCCTAATGCACCAGATCCCATCGGAACGCCGAAGTTAAGCGTGCTTGGACGAGAGCTGTACGTGGATGGGTGACCCCCTAGGATATCCTCGTGTTGCACCCCTTTTCGTGTTTTTCTATTTTTGATTACTTGTTGACTGGCGATTTTCGGCTCAACTTATCTGAATCTCGATCGGGACTAGATAAAACATGTGAAATCAACGTAGCTAGGGAACTGCGGTATTTGGACAAAGCATAATAATAGCTTTACATTCGCTATTTTCTTCTTCTAATTTTTTTTCTATTTTCTGAGAACATTTAGCGATTTTTGTTGTCGTGATCCGGTGCTGTGTGGAAGGGTATGACACAGATTACTCCGGTGACGGTGAACTCATTAAAAACAATTATTTCGAGCTTAACTTCATGGTTTTAGATAGCAGTGCCGCGTGTTGTCCATCGCCGCCGGCTCCACACGTACTCGAGGGATGTAAGAATAAAAATCCCACTCAATGTCGGGTGCGATCATACCAGCAATAATGTACCAGATCCCATCATACTTCCGAAGTTAAGCGTGCTTGGGCGAGAGCACTACTATGATGTGTAACCCCCTGGGAAGTCCTCGTGTTGAACCCCTTTTCCGTGTTTTTCTATTTTTGATTACTTGTTGACAGACGATTTTCGGCTCTAATCATCTGAATCTCGATCGGGACCAGATAAGTCATGTGAAATTAACGTAGCTCGGGCACTGCCGGATTTGGAAAAAATTGTAGCCTAATTTGATTTTAAACGGGCAAACGAACGAGACTCATTACTCCGCAATGAGCTGGCGAGATTTTAGCCGAATTCCTTCTCTAAGACCCTCTAATTTGCGATTTTCCGCTTCTGTTAAGCTTTCGTTTTCTCGTGATCCGGTTCTGTGCGTAGATTACTCCGGTGACGGTTAGCTCATTAAAAACAATAATTTCGACTGTTTTAGCCATAATTTACGTAAGTGATCGCGACACGAGGACTGCCCAGGGAGGTCACCCATCCTCGCTGTGCCATCGCGCCAGAACACTTAATTTCATGGTTCTGATTGGGCGAGAGCAGTGCCGCGTGTTGTCCATCGCCGCCCACTCCACACGTACTCGAGGGATATAAAAATAAACATCCCACTCAATGTCGGGTGCGATCATACCAGCACTAATGCAACGAATCCCATCAGAACTCCGAAGTTAAGCGTGCTTGGGCGAGGGCAGTACTAGGATGGGTGACCCCCTAGGAAGTCCTCGTGTTGCACCCATTTTCGTGTTTTTCTATTTTTGATTACTTGTTGACAGACGATTTTTGGCTCAATTCATCTGAATCTCGATCGGGACCAGATAAGACATGTGAAATAAACGTTGCTCGGGCACTGCCAGATTTGGACAAAATTGTAGGCTAATTTGATTGTAAAAGGGCAAACGAGCGAGACTCATTACTCCGCAACGAGGTTGCGAGATTTTAGCCGAATTCTTTCTCTAAGACCCTCTAATTTGCGATTTTCCGCTTTTGTTAAACTTCTGTTTCCTCTAAAAATCCGCTTAGGAAGTCCAAAATTCGATTTCGGTTCCATTTTATCGTATCTCAGGCATAATAATAGCTTTAAATTCGTTATTTTCTTCTTCTTATTTTATTTTCTATTTTCTGGGAAAATTTACCGATTTTTGTTGTCGTGAGCCGGTTCTGTGCCGAAAGGTATGAAGAGAATTGCTCTGGAGACGGTTAACTCATTAAAAAAAATTATTTCGACTGTTTTAGCCATATTTTACGTAAACGGTCGGGACACGAGGACTTCCCAGGGAGGTCACCCATCCTAGTTCTGCCATCGCGACAGAACGCTTAACTTCATGGTTCTGATTGGGCTTGAGCAGTGCCGAGTGTTGTCCATCGCTGCCTGCTCCACACGTACTCAAGAGATATAAGAATAAACATCCCACTCAATGTTGGGTGCGATCATACCAGCACTAATGCACCGCATCCTATCATAACTCCGAAGTTAAGCGTGCTTGGGCGAGAGCAGTACTAAAATGGGTGACCCACTGGAAAGACCTTGTGTTGCACCCCTTTTCGTGTTTTTCTATTTTTTATTACTTGTTGACAGACGATTTTAGGCTCAAATCATCTGAATCTCGATCGGGACCAGATAAGACATGTGAAATAAACATAGCTCGAGCACTGCCGGATTTGGACAAAATTTTTTTCTAATTTGATTGTAAACGGGCAAACGAACGAGACTCATTACTCTGCAATGAGCTGGCGAGATTTTAGCCGAATTCCTTCTCTAAGACCCTATAATTTGCGATTTTCCGCTTCTGTTAATCTTCCGTTTCCTATTGAAATCCGCTTAGGAAGTTTGAAATTCGATTCATGTTCCATTTTATCGTATCCCAGGCATAATATAAGCTTTACCTTCGCTATTTTCTTCTTCTTATTTTTTTTTGTATTTTTTGGGAGCATTTAGCGATTTTTGTTGTCGTGAGCCGGTTCTGTGCGGAAGGGTATGACGCTGATTTCTCCGGAGACGGTTAACTCATTAAAAACAATTATTTCGAGCTTAACTTCATGGTTCTGATTGGACGAGAGCAGTGCCGCGTTTTGTCCATCGTCGCCCGCTCCACACGTACTCAAGGGATATAATAGTAAAAATCCCAATCAATGTCGGGTGCGATCATACAAGCAATAATGCACCGGACGTATAAAAACTCCGAAGTTAAGCGTGCTTGGGCGTGAGCAGTACTAGGATGGGTGACCCCCTGGGAAGTCCTCGTGTTGCACCCCTTTTCGTGTTTTTCTATTTTTTATTACTTGTTGACAGACGATTTTCAGCTCAAATCATCTGAATCTCGATCGAGACCAGATAAGACATGTGAAATCAACGTAGCTCGGGAACTGCCGGATTTGGACAAAATTGTGGCCTAATTTGATTGTAAACGGGCAAACGAACGAGACTCATTTCTCCGCAATGAGCTGGCGAGATTTTAGCTGAATTCCATCTCTAAGACCCTCTAATTTGCGATTTTCCGCTTCTGTTAAGCTTCCGTTTCCTCGAGAAATCCGCTTAGGTAGTTAAAAATTCGATTCCGTTTCCATTTTATCGTATCCCACGCATAATAATAGCATTATATTCGCTATTTTCTTATTCTTATTTTTTTCTATTTTCTGGGAACATTTAGCGATTTTTGTTGTAGTGAGCCGGTTATGTGCGAAAGGGTATGACGCATATTACTCCGTGGACAGTTAACTCATTAAAAACAATTATTTCGACTGTTTTAGCCATAATTTACGTAAACGGTCGCGACACGAGGACTTCCCTGGGAGGTCACCCATCCTAACTCTGCCGTCTGGCCAGAACGCTTAACTTCATGGTTCTGATTGGGCTAGAGCAGTGACGCGTATTGTCCATCGCCGCCTGCTCCACACGTACTCGAGGGATATAAGAATAAACATCCAATTCAATGTCGGGTGCGATCGTACCAGCCCTAATGCACCAGATCCCATCGGAACTCTGAAGTTAAGCGTGTTTGGGCGAGAGCAGTACTAGGATGGGTGACCCCTTAGGATGTCCTCGTTTTGCACCCCTTTTCGTCTTTTTCTATTTTTGACTACTTGTTGACGGACGATTTTCGGCTCAAATCATCTGAATCTCGATCGGGACCAGATAAGACATGTGAAATCAACGTAGCTCGGGCACTGCCGTATTTGGATAAAATTGTAGCCTAATTTGATTGTAAACGGGCAAACGAAAGAGGCTCATTACTCTGCAATGAGCTTGCGAGATTTTAGCCAAATTCCTTCTCTAAGACCCTCTAATTTGCGATTTTCCGCTTCTGTTAAGCTTCCATTTCCTCGAGAAATCCGCTTAGGAAGTTGGAAATTCGATTCCTGTTCCATTTTATTATCGTATCCCAAGCGAAAAAATAGCTTTACATTCGATATTTTCTTCTTCTTATTTTTTTTTTCTATTTTCTGGGAACATTTAGCGATTTTTGATGTCGTGAGCCGGTTCTGTGCAAAGATTACTCCGGAGACGCTTAACTCAGTAAAAACAATTATTTCGATTGTTTTAGCCATAATTTACGTAAGTGGTCGCGACATGAGGACTGCCTAGGGAGGTCACCCATCCTCGCTCTGCCATCGCGCCAGAACACTTAACTTCATGGTTCTGATTGGACGAGAGCAGCGCCGCGTGTTGTCCATCGCCGCCCACTCCACACGTACTCGAGGGATATAAGAATAAACATCCCACTCAATGTCAGGTGCGATCATACCAGCACTAATGCACCGAATCCCATCAGAACTGCGAAGTTAAGCGAGCTTGGGCGAGAGCAGTACTAGGATGGGTGACCCCCTAGGAAGTCCTCGTGTTGCACCCATTTTCGTGTTTTTCTATTTTTGATTACTTGTTGACAGACGATTTTCGGCTCAAATCATCTGAATCTCGATTGGGACCAGATAAGACATGTGAAATAAACGTAGCTCGGGCACTGCCGGATTTGGACAAAATTGTAGGCCAATTTGATTGTAAACGGGCAAACGAACGAGACTCGTTACTCCGCAACGAGGTTGCGAAATTTTAGCCGAATTCCTTCTCTAAGCCCTCTAATTTGCGATTTTCCGCTTTTGTTAAGCTTCTGTTTCCTCGAGAAATCAGCTTAGTAAGTCCGAAATTCGATTCCGGTTCCATTTTATCGTATCCCAGGCATAATAATAGCTTTACATTCATTATTTTCTTCTTCTTATTTTTTTTTCTATTTTCTGGGAACATTTAGCGATTTTTGTTGTCGTGAGCCGGTTCTGTGCGGAAGGGTATGACACAGATTACTCCGGAGATGGTTAACTCATTAAAAACAATTATTTCGACTGTTTAAGCCATAATTTACGTAAACGGTCGCGACACGAGGATTGCCCAGGGAGGTCACCCATCCTAGCTCTGCCATCGCGATAGAACGCTTAACTTCATGGTTCGAATTGGGCTTGAGCAGTGCCGAGTGTTGTCCATCGCCGCCTTCTCCACAGGTACTCGAGAGATATAAGAATAAACATCCTTCTCAATGTCGGGTGCGATCATACCACCACTAATGCACCGCATCCCATCAGAACTCCGAAGTTAAGCATGCTTGGGCGGGAGCAGTACTAGGATAGGTGACCCCCTGGGAAGTCCTCGTGTTGCACCTTTTTTCGTGTTTTTCTATTTTTGATTACTTGTTGACAGACGATTTTCGGCTCAAATCATCTGAATCTCGATCGAGACCAGATAAGACATGTGAAATCAACGTAGCTCGGGCACTGCCGGATTTGGACAATATTTTTTCCTAATTTGATTGTAAACGGGCAAACGAACGAGACTCATTACTCCGTAACGAAATGGCGAGATTTTAGCCGAATTCCTTTTCTAAGACCCTCTAATTTGCGATTTTACGCTTCTGTTTAGCATCCGTTTCCTCGAGAAATCCGCTTAGGAAGTCCGAAATTCGATTCCGGTTCCATTTTATCGTATCCCAGTTATAATAATAGCTTTACATTCGCTATTTTCTTCTTCTTTTTTTCTATTTTCTGGGAACATTTAGCGATTTTTGTTGTCGTGAGCCGGTTCTGTGCGGAAGGGAATGATGCAGATTACTCCGGAGACGGTTAACTCATTAAAAACAATTATTTCGGCTGTTTTAGCTATAATTTACGTAAACGGTCGCAACACGAGGACTTGTTAGGGAGGTCACCCATCTTAGCTCTACCATCGCGCCAGAACGCTTAACTTCATGGTTCTGATTTGGCGAGAGCAGTGCCGTGTGTTGTCCATCGCCGCCCGCTCCACACGTACTCGAGGGATATAAGAATAAAAATCCCACTCAATGTCCTCGTGTTGCACCTTTTTCGTGTTTTTCTAATTTTGATTACTTGTTGATAGACGATTTTCGTCTCAAATCATCTGAATCTCGATCGGGACCAGATAACACATGTAAAATCAACGTAGCTCGGGCACTGTCGGATTTGGACAAAATTGTAGCCTAATTTGATTGTAAACAGGCAAATGAACGAGACTCATTGCTCCGCAATGAGCTGGCGAGATTTTATCTGAATTCCTTCTCGAAGACCCTCTAATTTGCGATTTTCCGCTTCTGTTAAGCTTCCGTTTCCTCGTGAAATCCGCTTAGGAAGTTTGAAATTCGATTCCGGTTCCATTTTATCGTATCCCAAGCATAATAATAGCTTTACATTCGATTTTTTCTTATTCTTATTTTTTTCTATTTTCTGGGAACATTTAGCGATTTCTGTTGTCGTGAGCTGGTTCTGTGCGGAAAGGTATGACGTAGATTACTCCGGAGACGTTTAACTCATTAAAAACAATTATTTCGACTGTTTTACCCATAAATTACGTAAACGGTCGTGACATAGGACTTCCCAAGGAGGTCACCCATCCTAGCTCTGCCATCGCGCCATAACGCTTTACTTTATGGTTCTGATTGGACGAGAGCAGTGCCGCGTGTCGTCTATCGCAACCGACTCCATACGTACTCGAGGGATATAACAATAAAAATCCCACTCAATTTCGAGTGCGATCATACCAGCACTAATGCACCGGATCCCATTAGAACTCCGAAGTTAAACGTGTTGGGCGAGTTCAGTGCCGCATGTTGTCTATCGCTGCCCGCTCCACTCGTACTCGAGGGATATAAGAATAAAAATCTCACTCAATGTCAGGTGCGATCATACCAGCACTAATGCACCAGATCCCATCAGAACTCCGAAGTCAACCGTGCTTGGGCTAGAGCAGTACTAGGATGGGTGACCCCCTGGGAAGTCCTCGTGTTGCACCTCTTTTCGTGTTAATCTATTTTTTATTACTTGTTGACAGACGATTTTCGGCTCAAATCATCTGAGTCTCGATCGGGACAAGATAAGACATGTGAAATCAACGTAGCTCGGGCATTGCCGGATTTGGACAAAATTATTTGCTAATTTGATTGTAAACGGGCAAACGAACGAGACACATTACTCCGCAATGAGCTGGCAAGATTTTAGCCGAATTCTTTCTTTAAAACCCTCTAATTTGCGATTTTCCGCTTCTGTTAAGCTTCCTTTTCCTCGAGAAATCTTCTTAGAAAGTTTGAAATTCGATTCCTATTCCATTTTATCGTATCTCAGGCATAATAATAGCTTTACATTCGATATTTTCTTCTTCTTATTTTTTTTTCTAATTTCTGGGAACATTTAGCGATTTTTGTTGCCGTGAGCCGGTTCTGTGCGGAATGGTATGACGATGATTACTCCGGAGACGGTTAACTCATTAAAAACAATTATTTCGACTGTTTTAGCCATAATTTACGTAAACGGTCGCGACACGAGGACTTCCCAGGAAGGTCACCCATCCTAGCTCTGCCATCGCGCCAGAACGCTTAACTTCATGGTTCTGATTGGGCGAGAGCAGTGCCGCATGTTGTCCATCGTCGCCCGCTCCACACGTACTCGAGAGATATAAGAATAAACATCCCACTCAATTTCGGGTGCGATCATACCAGCACTAATGCACCAGATCCCATCAGAACTCCGAAGTTAAGCGTGCTTGGGCAAGAACAGTAATAGGAAGGGTGACCCCTGGGAAGTCCTCGTGTTGCACTCCTTTTCGTGATTTTCTGTTTTTGATTACTTGTTGACAGCCGATTTTCAGCTCAAATCATCTGAATCTCGATCGAGACCAGATAAGGCATGAGAAATCAACGTAGCTTGGGAACTGCCGAATTTGGACAAAATTGTAGCCTAATTTGATTGTAAACGGGCAAAAAAATTAGACTCATTACTACGCAATGAGCTGACGAGATTTTAGCCGAATTCCTTCTCTAAGACCCTCTAATTTGCGATTTTCCGCTTCTGTTAAGCTTCTGTTTCCTCGAGAAATCCGCTTAGGAAGTTCGAAATTCTATTCTTGTTCCATTTTTTCGTATCTCAGGCGTAATAATGGCTTTACATTCGCTATTTTCTTTTTCTTATTTTTTTTTTCTATTTTCAGGGAACATTTAGCGATTTTTATTGTCGTGAGCCGGTTCTGTGCGGAAAGGTATGACGCAGATTACTCCGGAGACGGTTAACTCATTAAAACAATTATTTCGACATTTTTAGCCATAATTTACGTAAACGGTCGTGACACGAGGACTTCCCAGGGAGGTCACCCATCCTAGGTCTGCCATCGCGCCAGAACGCAAACTTCATGGTTCTGATTGGGCGAGGGCAGTTCCACGTGTTGTCCATCGCCGCCCGCTCCACACGTACTCGAAGGATATAAGAATAAACATCCTTCTCAATGGCAGGTGCGATCATACCAGCACTAATGCACTGGATCCCATCAGAACTCCGAAGTTAAGCGTGCTTGGGCGAGTGCTGTACTAGGATGGGTGACCCCTGGGAAGTCCTCGTGTTGCACCTCTTTTCGTGTTTTTCTATTTTTGATTACTTGTTGACAGACGATTTTCGGCTCAAATCATCTGAATCTCGATCGGGACCAGATAAGACATGTGAAATCAACGTAGCTCGGGCACTGCCGGATTTGGACAAAATTGTAGCCTAATTTGATTGTAAACGGGCAAACGAACGAGACTCATTACTCCGCAATGAGCTGGCGAGATTTTAGCCGAATTCTTTCTCTAAGACCCTCTAATTTGCGATTTTTCGCTTCTGTTAAACTTTTGTTTCCTCGAGAAATCCTCTTAGAAAGTTTGAAATTCGATTCCTGTTCCATTTTATCGTATTTCAGGCATAATAATAGCTTTACATTCGATATTTTCTTCTTCTTATTTTTTTTTCTATTTTCTGGGAACATTTAGCGATTTTTGTTGTCGTGAGCCGGTTCTGTGCGGAACGGTATGACGCAGATTACTCCAGAGACGGTTAACTCATTAAAAACAATTATTTCGACTCTTTTAGCCATAATTTACGTAAACGGTCGCGACACGAGGACTTCCCAGGAAGGTCACCCATCCTAGCTCTGCCATCGCGCCAGAACGCTTAACTTCATGGTTCTTATTGGGCGAGAGCAGTGCCGCGTGTTGTCCATCGTCGCCCGCTCTACACGTACTCATGAGATATAAGAATAAACATCCCACTCAATGTCGGGTGCGATCATACCAGAACTAATGCACCGGATCCCATCAGAACTCCGAAGTTAAGCGTGCTTGGGCAAGAGCAGTGCTATGATGGGTGACCCCTAATAAGTCCTCGTGTTGCACCCCTTTTCGAGATTTTCTATTTTTGATTACGTGTTGACAGCCGATTTTCGGCTCAAATCATCTGAATCTCGATCGTGACCAGATAAGGCATGTGAAATCAACGTAGCTCGGGATATGCCGGATTTGGACAAAATTGTAGCCTAATTTGATTGTAAACGGGCAAACGAACGAGACTCATTACTCCGCAATGAGATGACGAGATTTTAGCCGGATTCCTTCTCTAAGACCCTCTAATTTGCGATTTTCTGCTTCTGTTAAGCTTCTGTTTCCTCGAGAAATCCGCTTAGGAAGTTCGAAATTCGATTCCGGTTCCATTTTATCGTATCCCAGGCATAATAATAGCTTTACATTCTCTATTTTTTTCTTCTTATTTTTTTTCTATTTTCTGGGAACATTTAGAGATTTTTGTTGTCGTGAGCCGGTTCTGTGCGGCAGGGTATGACGTAGATTACTCCGGATTCGATTAACTCATTAAAAACAATTATTTCGACTGTTTTAGCCATAATTTACCTAAACGGTCGCGACACGAGGACTTCCCAGGGAGGTCACCCATCATAGCTCAGCCATCGCGCTAGAACGCTTAACTTCATGGTTCTTATTGTGAGAGAGCAGTGCCGCATGTTGTCCATCGCCGCCCGCTCCGCACGTAATCGAGGGATATAAGAATAAAAATCCCACTCAATGTCGGGTGCAATCATACCAGCACTAATGCACCGGATCCCAACAGAACTCCGAAGTCAACCGTGCTTGGGCTAGAGCAGTACTAGGATGGGTGACCCCCTGGGAAGTCCTCATGTTGCACCTTTTTTCGTGTTAATCTATTTTTGATTACTTGTTGACAGACGATTTTCGGCTCAAATCATCTGAATCTCGATCGGGACTAGATAAGTATTGTGAAATCAACGTAGCTCGGGCACTGCCGGATTTGGACAAAATTGTAGCCTAAATTGATTGTAAACGGGCAAAAAAATGAGACTCATTACTCCGCAATGAGCTGACGAGATTTTAGCCGAATTCCTTCTCTAAGACCCTCTAATTTGCAATTTTCCGCTTACGTTAAGTTTTTGTTTCCTCTAGAAATCGGCTTAGGAAGTTCGAAAATCGATTCTTGTTCCATTTTATCGTATCTCAGGCATAATAATAGCTTTACATTCGCTATTTTCTTCTTCTTATTTTTTTTCTATTTTCTGGGAACATTTAGCGATTTTTATTGTAGTGAGCCGGTTCTGTGCAGAAGGGTATGACGCAGATTACTCCGGAGATTGTTAACTCATTAAAGCAATAATTTACGTAAACGGTCGCGACACGAGGACTTCCCAGGGAGGTCACTCATCCTAGCTCTGCCATCGCGCTAGAAAGCAAACTTATTGGTTCTGATTGGGCGAGAGCAGTGCCGCGTGTTGTCCATCGCCGCCCGCTCCACACGTACTCGAGGGATATAAGAATAAACATCCTACTCAATGTCAGGTGCGATCATACCAGCACTAATGCACTGGATCCTATCAGAGCTCCGAAGTTAAGCGTGCTTGGGCGAGTGCAGTACTAGGATGGGTGACCCCTGGAAAGTCCTCGTGTTGCACCTCTTTTCGTGTTTTTCTGTTTTTGATTACTTGTTGACAGACGATTTTCGGCTCAAATCATCTGAATCTCGATCGGGACCAGATAAGACATGTGAAATCAACGTAGCTCGGGCACAGCCGGATTCGGACAAAATTTTAGCCTAATTTGATTGTAAACGGGCAAATGAACGAGACTCATTACTCCGCAATGAGCTGGCGAGATTTTAGCCGAATTCCTTCTCTAAGACCCTCTAATTTGCGATTTTCTGCTTCTGTTAAGCTTCCGTTTCCTCAAGAAATCCGCTTAGGAAAATCCAAATTCGATTCCTGTTCCATTTTATCGTATCTCAGGCATAATAATAGCTTTACATTCGATATTTTTTTCTTCTTATTTTTTTTTCTATTTTCTGGGAACATTTAGCGATTTTTGTTGCCGTGAGCCGGTTCTGTGCGGAAGGTTATGACGCAGATTACTCCGGAAAGGGTTAAATTATTAAAAACAATTATTTCGACTGTTTTAGCCATAATTTACGTAAACGGTCGCGACACGAGAACTTCCAAGGGAGGTCACCCATCCTAGCTCAGCCATCGCGCCAGAACGCTTAACTTCATGGTTCTGATTGTGCGAGAGCAGTACCGCGTCTTGTCCATCGTCGGCCGCTCCACACGTACTCGAGAGATATAAGAATAAACATCCCACACAATGTCGGATGCTATCATACTAGAAGTAATGCACCGGATCCCATTAGAACTCCGATGTTAAGCGTGCTTGGGCGAGTGCAGTACTAGGATGGGTGACCCCTTGGGAAGTTCTCGTGTTGCACCCCTTTTCGTGTTTTTCTATTTTTGATTACTTGTTGACAGCCGATTTTCGGCTAAAATAATCTGAATCTCGATCGGGATCAGATAAAACTTGTGAAATCAACGTAGCTCGGGCACTGCCTGATTTGGACAAAATTGTAGCCTAATTTGATTGTAAACGGGCAACGAACGAGGCTCAATGCGGATCGAGATTTTAGCCGAATACCTTCTCTAAAGCCCTCTAATTTACGATTTTCCGCTTCAGTTAAGCCTCCGTTTCATCGAGAAATCAGCTTAAGAAGTTCGAAATTCGATTCCTATTCCATTTTCTCGTATCTCATGCATAATAATAGCTTTACATTCGCTATTTTCTTCTTCTTATTTTTTTTCTATTTTCTGGGAACATTTAGCGATTTTTGTTGCTGTGAGCTGGTTTTGTGCGGAAGGGTATGTCGCAGATTACTCCGGAGACGGTTAACTCATTAAAAACAATTAGATCAACTGTTTTAGCCATAATTTACGTATACGGTCGTCACACGAGGACTTCCCAGGAAGGTCACCCATCCTATCTTTGCCATCGCGCCAGAACGCTTAACTTCATGGTTCTGATTGGGGGAGAGTAGTGCCGCGTGTTGTCCATCGTTGCCCGCTCCACACGTACTCGAAAGATATAAGATTAAAAATCATCTAAATGTCGGGTGCGATCATACTAGCACTAATGCACCGGATCCCTTCAGAATTTCGAAGTTAAGCGTGCTTGGGCGAGAGCAGTACTAGGATGGGTGACCCCCGGGGAAGTCCTCGTGTTGCACCCCTTTTCGTGTTTTTCTATTTTTGATTACTTGTTGACAGACGATTTTCGGCTCAAATCATCTCAATCTCGATCGGGAGCAGATAAGACATGTGAAATCAACGTAGCTCGGGCACTGCCGGATTTGGACAAAATTGTAGACTAATTTGACTGTTAAACTTCCGTTTCCTCGAGAAATCCGCTTAGGAAGTCCGAAATTCGATTCTTGTTCCATCTTATGGTATCCCAGGCATAATAATAGCTTTACATTCGCTATTTTCTTCTTCTTATTTTTTTTATTTTTTGGGAACATTTAGCGATTTTTGTTATCGTGAGCCGATTCTGTGCGGAAAAGGGTATGACGCAGATTATTCTGGAGACGGTTACCTCATTAAAAACAATTATTTCGACTGTTTTAGCTATAATTTACATAAACGGTCGCGACACGAGGACTTCCTAGGGAGGTCACCCATCCTAGCTCTACCATCGCGCCAGAACGCTTAACTTCATCGTTCTCATTGGTCGTGAGCAGTGCCACGTGTTGTCCATTGTCGCCCGCTCCACACGTACTCGAGAGATATAAGAATAAACATCCCACTCAATGTCGGGTGCTATCATGCTAGCACTAATGCACCGGATCCCATCAGAACTCCGAAGTTAAGCATGATTGGGCGAGAGCAGTACTAGGATGGGTGACCCGCTGGGAAGTCCTCGTGTTGCACCCCTTTTCGTGTTTTTCTACTTTTAATTACTTGTTGACAGGCGATTTTCGGTTCAAATCATCTGATTCTCGATCGGGACCAAATAAGAAATGTGAAATCAACGTAGCTCGGGAACTGCCGGATTTGGACAAAATTGTAGGCTAATTTGATTGTAAATGGGCAAACGGACGAGACTCATTACTACGCAATAAGCTGACGAGATTTTAGTCGAATTCCTTCTCTAAGACCCTCTAATTTGCGATTTATCGCTTTTGTTCAGCTTTCTTTTCCTCGAGAAATCCGCCTAGATAGTTCGAAATTCGATTCCGGTTCCATTTTATCGTATCCCAGGCATAATAATAGCTTTACATTTGTTATTTCCTTCTTCTTATTTTTTTTCTATTTTCTGGGAACATTTATCGATTTTTGTTGTCGGGAGCCGGTTTTGTGCGGAAGGGTATGACGCAGATTACTCCGGAGATGGTGAACTCATTAAAAACAATAATTTCGACTGTTTTATCCATAATTTACGTAAACGGTCGCGAAACGAGGTCTTCCCAGGGAGGTCACCCATCCTAGCTCTGCAATCGCGCCAGAACGCTTAACTTCATGGTTATGATTGGGCGAGAGTAGTGCCGCGTGTTGTCCAATGCCGCCCGCTCCACACGTACTCGAGGGATATAAGAATAGACATCCCACTCAATGTCCGGTGCGATCATAACAGCACTAATGCACAGGATCCCATCAGAACTCCGAAGTTATGCGTGCTTGGGCGAAAGCGCAGTACTAGGATGGGTGACCCCCTGGGAAGTCCTCGTGTTGCACCCCTTTTCGTGTTTTTCTATTTTTGATTACTTGTTGACATACGATTTTCGGCTCAAATCATCTGAATCTCGATCGGGACCAGATAAGACATGTGAAATGAAAGTAGCTCGGGCAATGCCGGATTTGAACAAAATTGTAGGCTAATTTGATTGTAAACGGGCAAACGGACGAGACTCATTACTACGCAATGAGCTGACGAGATTTTATCCGAATTCCTTCTCTAAGACCCTCTAATTTGAGATTGACCGCTTCTGTTAAGCTTTCGTTTCCTCGAGAAATCCGCTTAGGAAGTTCGAAATTCGATTCTTGTTCCATTTTATCGTATCGTAAGAATAATAATAGCTTTACATTCGTTATTTGCTTCTTCTTATTTTTTTTTATTTTCTGGGAACTTTTATCGATTTTTGTTGTCGTGAGCCGGTTCTGTGCGGAAGGGAATGACGCAGATTACTCCGGAGACGGTTAACTCATTAAAAACAATTATTTCGACTGTTTTATCCATAATTTACGTAAACGGTCGCGACACGAGGTCTTCCCAGGGAGGTCACCCATCCTAGCTCTGCCATCGCGCCAGAACGCTTAACTTCATGGTTATGATTGGGCGAGAGCAGTGCCGCGTGTTGTCCATCGCCGCCCGCTCCACACGTACTCGAGGGATATAAGAATAAACATCCCACTCAATGTCGGGTGCTATCATGCTAGCACTAATGCACCGGATCCCATCAGAACTCCGAAGTTAAGCGTGCTTGGGCGAAAGCGCAGTACTAGGATGGGTGACCCCCTGGGAAGTCCTCGTGTTGCACCCCTTTTCGTGTTTTTCTATTTTTGATTATTTGTTGACAGACGATTTTCGGCTCAAATCATCTGAATCTCGATCGAGACTAGATAAGACATGTTAAATGAAAGTAGCTCGGGCACTGCCGGATTTGGACAAAATTGTAGGCTAATTTGATTGTAAACAAGCAAACGGACGAGACTCATTACTACGCAATGAGCTGACGAGATTTTAGCCGAATTCCTTCTCTAAGACCCTCTAATTTGCGATTTACCGCTTCTGTTAAGCTTTCGTTTCCTCGAGAAATCCGCTTAGGAAGTTCGAAATTCGATTCCGGTTCCATTTTATCGTATCCGAGGCATAATAATAGCTTTACATTCGTTATTTCCTTCTTCTTATTTTTTTTGTATTTTCTGGGAACATTTTTCGATTTTTGTTGTCGTGAGCCGGTTCTGTGCGGAAGGGTATGACGCAGATTACACCGGAGACGGTTAACTCATTAAAAACAATTATTTCGACTGTTTTATCCATAATTTACGTAAACGGTCGCGACACGAGGTCTTCCCAGGGAGGTCACCCATCCTACCTCTGCCATCGCGCCAGAACGCTTAACATCATGGTTATGATTGGGCGAGAGCAGTGCCGCGTGTTGTCCATCGCCGCCCGCTCCATACGTACTCGAGGGATGTAAGAATAAACATCCCACTCAATGTCTGGTTCGATCAGACCAGCACTAATGCACCGGATCCCATCAAAACTCCAAAGTTAAGCGTGCTTGGGCGAGAGCAGTACTAGGATGGGTGACCCCCTGGGAAGTCCTCGTGTTGCACCCCTTTTCGTGTTTTTCTATTTCCGATTACTTGTTGACAGACGAGTTTCGGCTCAAATAATCTGAATCTCGATCGTGACCAGATAAGACATGTTAAATGAAAGTAGCTCGGGCAATGCCGGATTTGGACCAAATTCTAGGCTAATTTGATTGTAAACGGGCAAACAGACGAGACTCATTACTACGCAATGAGCTGACGAGATTTTAGCCGAATTCCTTCTCTAAGACCCTCTAATTTGCGATTTACCGCTTCTGTTAAGCTTTCGTTTCCTCGAGAAATCCGCTTAGGAAGTTCGAAATTCGATTCCGGTTCCATTTTATCGTATCCCAGGCATAATAATTGCTTTACATTCGTTATTTCCTTCTTCTTATTTTTAATCTATTTTCTGGGAACATTTATCGATTTTTGTTGTCGTGAGCCGGTTCTGTGCGGAAGAGTATGACGCAGATTACTCCGGAGACGGTTAACTCATTAAAAACAATTATTTCGACTGTTTTATCCATAATTTACGTAAACGGTCGCGACACGAGGTCTTCCCAAGGAGGTCACCCATCCTACCTCTGTCATCGCGCCAGAACGCTTAACTTAATGGTTATGATTGGGCGAGAGCAGTGCCGCGTGTTTTCCATCGCCGCCCGCTCCACACGTACTCGAGGGATATAAGAATAAACATCCCACTCAATGTCGGGTGCGATCATACCAGCACTAATGCACCGGATCCCATCAGAACTCCGAAGTTAAGCGTGCTTGGGCGAAAGCGCAGTACTAGGATGGGTGACCCCCTGGGAAGTCCTCGTGTTGCACCCCTTTTCGTGTTTTTCTATTTTTGATTATTTGTTGACAGACGATTTTCGACTCAAATCATCTGAATCTCGATCGGGACTAGATAAGACATGTTAAATGAAAGTAGCTCGAGCACTGCCGGATTTGGACAAAATTGTAGGCTAATTTGATTGTAAACAGGCAAACGGACGAGACTCATTACTACGCAATGAGCTGACGAGATTTTAGCCGAATTCCTTCTCTAAGACCCTCTAATTTGCGATTTACCGCTTCTGTTAAGCTTTCGTTTCCTCGAGAAATCCGCTTAGGAAGTTCGAAATTCGATTCCGGTTCCATTTTATCGTATCCGAGGCATAATAATAGCTTTACATTCGTTATTTCCTTCTTCTTATTTTTTTTGTATTTTCTGGGAACATTTTTCGATTTTTGTTGTCGTGAGCCGGTTCTGTGCGGAAGGGTATGACGCAGATTACACCGGAGACGGTTAACTCATTAAAAACAATTATTTCGACTGTTTTATCCATAATTTACGTAAACGGTCGCGACACGAGGTCTTCCCAGGGAGGTCACCCATCCTACCTCTGCCATCGCGCCAGAACGCTTACCTTCATGGTTATGATTGGGCGAGAGCAGTGCCGCGTGTTGTCCATCGCCGCCCGCTCCACACGTACTCGAGGGATGTAAGAATAAACATCCCACTCAATGTCTGGTTCGATCAGACCAGCACTAATGCACCGGATCCCATCAAAACTCCGAAGTTAAGCGTGCTTGGGCGAGAGCAGTACTAGGATGGGTGACCCCCTGGGAAGTACTCGTGTTGCACCCCTTTTCGTGTTTTTCTATTTCTGATTATTTGTTGACAGACGAGTTTCGGCTCAAATAATCTGAATTTCGATCGGGACCAGATAAGACATGTTAAATGAAAGTAGCTCGGGCAATGCCGGATTTGGACCAAATTCTAGGCTAATTTGATTGTAAACGGGCAAACGGATGAGACTCATTACTACGCAATGAGCTGAAGAGATTTTAGCCGAATTCCTTCTCTAAGACCCTCTAATTTGCGATTTACCTCTTCTGTTAAGCTTTCGTTTTCTCGAGAAATCAGCTTAGGAAGTTCGAAATTCGATTCCGGTTCCATTTTATCGTATCCGAGGCATAATAATAGCTTTACATTCGTTATTTACTTCTTCTTATTTTTTTTGTATTTTCTGGGAACATTTATAAATTTTTGTTGTTGTGAGCCGGTTCTGTGCGGAAGGGTATGACGCAGATTACTCCGGAGACGGTTAACTCATTAAAAACAATTATTTCGACTGTTTTATCCATAATTTAAGTAAACGGTCGCGACACGAGGTCTTCCCAGGGAGGTCACCCATCCTACCTCTGCCATCGCGCCAGAACGCTTAACTTCATGGTTATGATTGGGCGAGAGCAGTGCCGCGTGTTGTCCATCGCCGCCCGCTCCACACGTACTCGAGGGATATAAGAATAAACATCCCACTCAATATCTGGTGCGATCATACCAGCACTAATGCAGCGGATCTCGTCAAAACTCCGAAGTTAAGCGTGCTTGGGCGAGAGCAGTACTAGGATGGGTGACCCCCTGGGAAGTCCTCGTGTTGCACCCCTTTTCGTGTTTTTCTATTTCTGATTACTTGTTGACAGACGAGTTTCGGCTCAAATAATCTGAATCTCGATCGGGACCAGATAAGACATGTGAAATGAAAGTAGCTCGGGCACTGCCGGATTTGAACAAAATTCTAGGCTAATTTGATTGTAAACGGGCAAACGGACGAGACTCATTACTACGCAATGAGCTGACGAGATTTTAGCCGAATTCCTTCTCTAAGACCCTCAAATTTGCCATTTACCGCTGCTGTTAAGCTTTCGTTTCCTCGAGAAATCCGCTTAGGAAGTTCGAAATTCGATTCTGGTTCCATTTTATCGTATCCTAAGAATAATAATAGCTTTACATTCGTTATTTCCTTCTTCTTATTTTTTTTTTATTTTCTGGGAACATTTATCGATTTTTAATGTCGTGAGCCGGTTCTGTGCGGAAGGGTATGACGCAGATTACTCCGGAGACGATTAACTCATTAAAAACAATTATTTCCACTGATTTATCCATAATTTGCATAAACGGTCGTGATACGAGGTCTTCCTAGGGAGGTCACCCATCCTAGCTCTGCCATCGCGCCAGAACGCTTAACTTCATGGTTATGATTGGGCGAGAGCAGTGCCGCGTGTTGTCCATCGCCGCCCGCTCCACACGTACTCGAGGGATATAAGAATAAACATCCCACTCAATGTCGGGTGCGATCATACCAGCACTAATGCACCGTATCCCATCAGAACTCCGAAGTTAAGCGTGCTTGGACGAAAGCGCAGTACTAGGATGGGTGACCACCTGGGAAGTCCTCGTGTTGCACCCCTTTTCGTGTTTTTCTATTTTTGATTACTTGTTGACGGACGATTTTCTGCTCAAATCATCTGAATCTCGATCGAGACCAAATAAGACATGTGAAATCAGCGTAGCTCGGGTACTGCCTGATTGGACAAAATTGTAGGCTAATTTGATTGTAAACGGGCAAACGGACGAGACTCATTACTACGCAATGAGCTGACGAGATTTTATCCGAATTTCTTCTCTAAGACCCTCTAATTTGCGATTTACCGCTTCTGTTAATGTTTCGTTTCCTCGAGAAATCCGTTTAGGAAGTTCGAAATTCGATTCCGGATCCATTTTATCGTATCCCAGAAATAATAATAGCTTTACATTCATAGAAGTCCTTGTGTTGCACCCCTTGTCGTGTTTTTCTATTTTTGATTACTTGTTGACAGACGATTTTCGGCTCAAATCATCTGAATCTCGATCGGGACCAGATAAGACATGTGAAATGAAAGTAGCTCGGGCACTGCCGGATTTGGACAAAATTGTAGGCTAATTTGATTGTAAACGGGCAAACGGACGAGACTCATTACTACGCAATGAGCTGACGAGATTTTATCCGAATTTCTTCTCTAAGACCCTCTAATTTGCGATTTACCGCTTCTGTTAAGCTTTCGTTTCCTCGAGAAATCCGCTTAGGAAGTTCGAAATTCGATTCCGGTTCCATTTTATCGTATCCCAGGCATAATAACAGCTTTACATTCGTTATTTCCTTCTTCTTATTTTATTTTCTATTTTCTGGGAACATTTATCGATTTTTGTTGTCGTGAGCCGGTTTTGTGCGGAAGGGTATGACGCAGATTACTCTGGAGACGGTGAACTCATTAAAAACAATTATTTCGACTGTTTTATCCATAATTTACGTAAACGGTCGCGACACGAGGTCTTCCCAGGGAGGTCACCCATCCTAGCTCTGCCATCGCGCCAGAACGCTTAACTTCATGGTTATGATTGGGCGAGAGCAGTGCCGCGTGTTGTCCATCGCCGCCCGCTCCACACGTACTCGAGGGATATAAGAATAAACATCCCACTCAATGTCTGGTGCGATCAGACAAGCACTAATGCACCGGATCCCATCAAAACTCCGAAGTTAAGCGTGCTTGGGCGAGAGCAGTACTAGGATGGGTGACCCCCTGGGAAGTACTCGTGTTGCACCCCTTTTCGTGTTTTTCTATTTCTGATTACTTGTTGACAGACGAGTTTCGGCTCAAATAATCTGAATTTCGATCGGGACCAGATAAGACATGTTAAATGAAAGTAGCTCGGGCAATGCCGGATTTGGACCAAATTCTAGGCTAATTTGATTGTAAACGGGCAAACGGACGAGACTCATTACTACGCAATGAGCTGAAGAGATTTTAGCCGAATTCCTTCTCTAAGACCCTCTAATTTGCGATTTACCGCTTCTGTTAAGCTTTCGTTTTCTCGAGAAATCAGCTTAGGAAGTTCGAAATTCGATTCCGGTTCCATTTTATCGTATCCGAGGCATAATAATAGCTTTACATTCGTTATTTACTTCTTCTTATTTTTTTTGTATTTTCTGGGAACATTTATCAATTTTTGTTGTTGTGAGCCGGTTCTGTGCGGAAGGGTATGACGCAGATTACTCCGGAGACGGTTAACTCATTAAAAACAATTATTTCGACTGTTTTATCCATAATTTAAGTAAACGGTCGCGACACGAGGTCTTCCCAGGGAGGTCACCCATCCTACCTCTGCCATCGCGCCAGAACGCTTAACTTCATGGTTATGATTGGGCGAGAGCAGTGCCGCGTGTTGTCCATCGCCGCCCGCTCCACACGTACTCGAGGGATATAAGAATAAACATCCCACTCAATGTCTGGTGCGATCAGACAAGCACTAATGCACCGGATCCCATCAAAACTCCGAAGTTAAGCGTGCTTGGGCGAGAGCAGTACTAGGATGGGTGACCCCCTGGGAAGTCCTCGTGTTGCACCCCTTTTCGTGTTTTTCTATTTCTGATTACTTGTTGACAGACGAGTTTCGGCTCAAATAATCTGAATCTCGATCGGGACCAGATAAGACATGTGAAATGAAAGTAGCTCGGGCACTGCCGGATTTGGACAAAATTCTAGGCTAATTTGATTGTAAACGGGCAAACGGACGAGACTCATTACTACGCAATGAGCTGACGAGATTTTAGCCGAATTCCTTCTCTAAGACCCTCAAATTTGCCATTTACCGCTTCTGTTAAGCTTTCGTTTCCTCGAGAAATCCGCTTAGGAAGTTTGAAATTCGATTCTGGTTCCATTTTATCGTATCCTAAGAATAATAATAGCTTTACATTCGTTATTTCCTTCTTCTTATTTTTTTTTTATTTTCTGGGAACATTTATCGATTTTTAATGTCGTGAGCCGGTTCTGTGCGGAAGGGTATGACGCAGATTACTCCGGAGACGATTAACTCATTAAAAACAATTATTTCCACTGATTTATCCATAATTTGCATAAACGGTCGTGATACGAGGTCTTCCTAGGGAGGTCACCCATCCTAGCTCTGCCATCGCGCCAGAACGCTTAACTTCATGGTTATGATTGGGCGAGAGCAGTGCCGCGTGTTGTCCATCGCCGCCCGCTCCACACGTACTCGAGGGATATAAGAATAAACATCCCACTCAATGTCGGGTGCGATCATACCAGCACTAATGCACCGTATCCCATCAGAACTCCGAAGTTAAGCGTGCTTGGACGAAAGCGCAGTACTAGGATGGGTGACCACCTGGGAAGTCCTCGTGTTGCACCCCTTTTCGTGTTTTTCTATTTTTGATTACTTGTTGACGGACGATTTTCTGCTCAAATCATCTGAATCTCGATCGAGACCAAATAAGACATGTGAAATCAGCGTAGCTCGGGTACTGCCTGATTTGGACAAAATTGTAGGCTAATTTGATTGTAAACGGGCAAACGGACGAGACTCATTACTACGCAATGAGCTGACGAGATTTTATCCGAATTTCTTCTCTAAGACCCTGTAATTTGCGATTTACCGCTTCTGTTAATGTTTCGTTTCCTCGAGAAATCCGTTTAGGAAGTTCGAAATTCGATTCCGGATCCATTTTATCGTATCCCAGAAATAATAATAGCTTTACATTCATAGAAGTCCTTGTGTTGCACCCCTTGTCGTGTTTTTCTATTTTTGATTACTTGTTGACAGACGATTTTCGGCTCAAATCATCTGAATCTCGATCGGGACCAGATAAGACATGTGAAATGAAAGTAGCTCGGGCACTGCCGGATTTGGACAAAATTGTAGGCTAATTTGATTGTAAACGGGCAAACGGACGAGACTCATTACTACGCAATGAGCTGACGAGATTTTATCCGAATTTCTTCTCTAAGACCCTCTAATTTGCGATTTACCGCTTCTGTTAAGCTTTCGTTTCCTCGAGAAATCCCCTTAGGAAGTTCGAAATTCGATTCCGGTTCCATTTTATCGTATCCCAGGCATAATAACAGCTTTACATTCGTTATTTCCTTCTTCTTATTTTATTTTCTATTTTCTGGGAACATTTATCGATTTTTGTTGTCGTGAGCCGGTTTTGTGCGGAAGGGTATGACGCAGATTACTCCGGAGACGGTGAACTCATTAAAAACAATTATTTCGACTGTTTTATCCATAATTTACGTAAACGGTCGCGACACGAGGTCTTCCCAGGGAGGTCACCCATCCTAGCTCTGCCATCGCGCCAGAACGCTTAACTTCATGGTTATGATTGGGCGAGAGCAGTGCCGCGTGTTGTCCATCGCCGCCCGCTCCACACGTACTCGAGGGATATAAGAATAAACATCCCACTCAATGTCGGGTGCGATCATACCAGCACTAATGCACCGGATCCCATCAGAACTCCGAAGTTAAGCGTGCTTGGGCGAAAGCGCAGTACTAGGATGGGTGACCCCCTGGGAAGTCCTCGTGTTGCACCCCTTTTCGTGTTTTTCTATTTTTGATTACTTGTTGACAGACGATTTTCGGCTGAAATCATCTGAATCTCAATCGGGACCAGATAAAACATGTGAAATGAAAGTAGCTCGGGCACTGCCAGATTTGGACAAAATTGTAGGCTAATTTGATTGTAAACGGGCAAACGGACGAGACTCATTACTACGCAATGAGCTGACGAGATTTTATCCGAATTCCTTCTCTAAGACCCTCTAATTTGCAATTTACCGCTTCTGTTAAGCTTTCGTTTCCTCGAGAAATCCGCTTAGGAAGTTCGAAATTCGGTTCTGGTTCCATTTTATCGTATCCTAAGAATAATAATAGCTTCACATTCGTTATTTCCTTCTTCTTATTTTTTTTTATTTTCTGGGAACATTTATCGATTTTTGTTGTCGTGAGCCGGTTCTGTGCGGAAGGGTATGACGCAGATTACTCCGGAGACGGTGAACTCATTAAAAACAATTATTTCGACTGTTTTATCCATAATTTACGTAAAAGGTCGCGACACGAGGTCTTCCCAGGGAGGTCACCCATCCTAGCTCTGCCATCGCGCCAGAACGCTTAACTTCATGGTTATGATTGGGCGAGAGCAGTGCCGCGTGTTGTCCATCGCCGCCCGCTCCACACGTACTCGAGGGATATAAGGATAAACATCCCACTCAATGTCGGGTGCGATCATACCAGCACTAATGTACCGGATCCATCAGAACTCCGAAGTTAAGCGTGCTTGGGCGAGAGTAGTAGTAGGATGGGTGACCCCCTCGGAAGTCCTCGTGTTGCACCCTTTTTCGTGTTTTTCTATTTTTGATTACTTGTTAACAGACGATTTTCGGTTCAAATCAACTGAATCTCGATCGGGACCAGATAAGACATGTGAAATGAAAGTAGCTCGGGCACTGCCGGATTTGGACAAAATTGTAGGCTAATTTGATTGTAAACGGGCAAACGGACGAGACTCATTACTACGCAATGAGCTGACGAGATTTTATCCGAATTTCTTCTCTAAGACCCTCTAATTTGCGATTTACCGCTTCTGTTAATGTTCCGTTTCCTCGAGAAATCCGTTTAGGAAGTTCGAAATTCGATTCCGGATCCATTTTATCGTATCCCAGAAATAATAATAGCTTTACATTCATAGAAGTCCTTGTGTTGCACCCCTTGTCGTGTTTTTCTATTTCTGATTACTTGTTGACAGACGAGTTTCGGCTCAAATCATCTGAATCTCGATCGGGACCAGATAAGACATGTGAAATGAAAGTAGCTCGGGCACTGCCGGATTTGGACAAAATTGTAGGCTAATTTGATTGTAAACTGGCAAACGGACGAGACTCATTACTACGCAATGAGCTGACGAGATTTTAGCCGAATTCCTTCTTTAAAACCCTCTAATTTGCGATTTACCGCTTCTGTTAAGCTTTCGTTTCCTCGAGAAATCCGCTTAGGAAGTTCGAAATTCGATTCTGGTTCCATTTTATCGTATCCTAAGAATAATAATAGCTTTACATTCGTTATTTCCTTCTTCTTTTTTTTTTTTTATTTTCGGGGAACATTTATCGATTTTTAATGTCGTGAGCCGGTTCTGTGCGGAAGGGTATGACGCAGATTACTCCGGAGACGATTAACTCATTAAAAACAATTATTTCCACTGATTTATCCATAATTTACATAAACGGTCGCGATACGAGGTCTTCCCAGGGAGGTCACCCATCCTAGCTCTGCCATCGCGCCAGAACGCTTAACTTCATGGTTATGATTGGGCGAGAGCAGTGCCGCGTGTTGTCCATCGCCGCCCGCTCCACACGTACTCGAGGGATATAAGAATAAACATCCCACTCAATGTCGGTTGCGATCATACCAGCACTAATGCACCGTATCCCATCAGAACTCCGAAGTTAAGCGTGCTTGGGCGAAAGCGCAGTACTAGGATGGGTGACCACCTGGGAAGTCCTCGTGTTGCACCCCTTTTCGTGTTTTTCTATTTTTGATTACTTGTTGACGGACGATTTTCTGCTCAAATCATCTGAATCTCGATCGAGACCAAATAAGACATGTGAAATCAACGTAGCTCGGGTACTGCCTGATTTGGACAAAATTGTAGGCTAATTTGATTGTAAACGGGCAAACGGACGAGACTAATTACTACGCAATGAGCTGACGAGATTTTATCCGAATTTCTTCTCTAAGACCCTCTAATTTGCGATTTACCGCTTCTGTTAATGTTCCGTTTCCTCGAGAAATCCGTTTAGGAAGTTCGAAATTCGATTCCGGATCCATTTTATCGTATCCCAGAAATAATAATAGCTTTACATTCATAGAAGTCCTTGTGTTGCACCCCTTGTCGTGTTTTTCTATTTTTGATTACTTGTTGACAGACGATTTTCGGCTCAAATCATCTGAATCTCGATCGGGACCAGATAAGACATGTGAAATGAAAGTAGCTCGGGCACTGCCGGATTTGGACAAAATTGTAGGCTAATTTGATTGTAAACGGGCAAACGGACGAGACTCATTACTACGCAATGAGCTGACGAGATTTTATCCGAATTTCTTCTCTAAGACCCTCTAATTTGCGATTTACCGCTTCTGTTAAGCTTTCGTTTCCTCGAGAAATCCGCTTAGGAAGTTCGAAATTCGATTCCGGTTCCATTTTATCGTATCCCAGGCATAATAACAGCTTTACATTTGTTATTTCCTTCTTCTTATTTTATTTTCTATTTTCTGGGAACATTTATCGATTTTTGTTGTCGTGAGCCGGTTTTGTGCGGAAGGGTATGACGCAGATTACTCCGGAGACGGTGAACTCATTAAAAACATATATTTCGACTGTTTTATCCATAATTTACGTAAACGGTCGCGACACGAGGTCTTCCCAGGGAGGTCACCCATCCTAGCTCTGCCATCGCGCCAGAACGCTTAACTTCATAGTTATGATTGGGCGAGAGCAGTGCCGCGTGTTGTCCATCGCCGCCCGCTCCACACGTACTCGAGGGATATAAGAATAAACATCCCACTCAATGTCGGGTGCGATCATACCAGCACTAATGCACCGGATCCCATCAGAACTCCGAAGTTAAGCGTGCTTGGGCGAAAGCGCAGTACTAGGATGGGTGACCCCCTGGGAAGTCCTCGTGTTGCACCCCTTTTCGTGTTTTTCTATTTTTGATTACTTGTTGACAGACGATTTTCGGCTGAAATCATCTGAATCTCAATCGGGACCAGATAAAACATGTGAAATGAAAGTAGCTCGGGCACTGCCAGATTTGGACAAAATTGTAGGCTAATTTGATTGTAAACGGGCAAACGGACGAGACTCATTACTACGCAATGAGCTGACGAGATTTTATCCGAATTCCTTCTCTAAGACCCTCTAATTTGCAATTTACCGCTTCTGTTAATCTTTCGTTTCCTCGAGAAATCCGCTTAGGAAGTTCGAAATTCGGTTCTGGTTCCATTTTATCGTATCCTAAAAATAATAATAGCTTCACATTCGTTATTTCCTTCTTCTTATTTTTTTTTATTTTCTGGGAACATTTATCGATTTTTGTTGTCGTGAGCCAGTTCTGTGCGGAAGGGTATGACGCAGATTACTCCGGAGACGGTGAACTCATTAAAAACAATTATTTCGACTGTTTTATCCATAATTTACGTAAAAGGTCGCGACACGAGGTCTTCCCAGGGAGGTCACACATCCTAGCTCTGCCATCGCGCCAGAACGCTTAACTTCATGGTTATGATTGGGCGAGAGCAGTGCCGCGTGTTGTCCATCGCCGCCCGCTCCACACGTACTCGAGGGATATAAGGATAAACATCCCACTCAATGTCGGGTGCGATCATACCAGCACTAATGTACCGGATCCTTCAGAACTCCGAAGTTAAGCGTGCTTGGGCGAGAGTAGTAGTAGGATGGGTGACCCCCTCGGAAGTCCTCGTGTTGCACCCTTTTTCGTGTTTTTCTATTTTTGATTACTTGTTAACAGACGATTTTCGGTTCAAATCAACTGAATCTCGATCGGGACCAGATAAGACATGTGAAATGAAAGTAGCTCGGGCACTGCCGGATTTGGACAAAATTGTAGGCTAATTTGATTGTAAACGGGCAAACGGACGAGACTCATTACTACGCAATGAGCTGACGAGATTTTATCCGAATTTCTTCTCTAAGACCCTCTAATTTGCGATTTACCGCTTCTGTTAATGTTCCGTTTCCTCGAGAAATCCGTTTAGGAAGTTCGAAATTCGATTCCGGATCCATTTTATCGTATCCCAGAAATAATAATAGCTTTACATTCATAGAAGTCCTTGTGTTGCACCCCTTGTCGTGTTTTTCTATTTCTGATTACTTGTTGACAGACGAGTTTCGGCTCAAATCATCTGAATCTCGATCGGGACCAGATAAGACATGTGAAATGAAAGTAGCTCGGGCACTGCCGGATTTGGACAAAATTGTAGGCTAATTTGATTGTAAACTGGCAAACGGACGAGACTCATTACTACGCAATGAGCTGACGAGATTTTAGCCGAATTCCTTCTTTAAAACCCTCTAATTTGCGATTTACCGCTTCTGTTAAGCTTTCGTTTCCTCGAGAAATCCGCTTAGGAAGTTCGAAATTCGATTCTGGTTCCATTTTATCGTATCCTAAGAATAATAATAGCTTTACATTCGTTATTTCCTTCTTCTTTTTTTTTTTTTATTTTCGGGGAACATTTATCGATTTTTAATGTCGTGAGCCGGTTCTGTGCGGAAGGGTATGACGCAGATTACTCCGGAGACGATTAACTCATTAAAAACAATTATTTCCACTGATTTATCCATAATTTACATAAACGGTCGCGATACGAGGTCTTCCCAGGGAGGTCACCCATCCTAGCTCTGCCATCGCGCCAGAACGCTTAACTTCATGGTTATGATTGGGCGAGAGCAGTGCCGCATGTTGTCCATCGCCGCCCGCTCCACACGTACTCGAGGGATATAAGAATAAACATCCCACTCAATGTCGGTTGCGATCATACCAGCACTAATGCACCGTATCCCATCAGAACTCCGAAGTTAAGCGTGCTTGGGCGAAAGCGCAGTACTAGGATGGGTGACCACCTGGGAAGTCCTCGTGTTGCACCCCTTTTCGTGTTTTTCTATTTTTGATTACTTGTTGACGGACGATTTTCTGCTCAAATCATCTGAATCTCGATCGAGACCAAATAAGACATGTGAAATCAGCGTAGCTCGGGTACTGCCTGATTTGGACAAAATTGTAGGCTAATTTGATTGTAAACGGGCAAACGGACGAGACTAATTACTACGCAATGAGCTGACGAGATTTTATCCGAATTTCTTCTCTAAGACCCTCTAATTTGCGATTTACCGCTTCTGTTAATGTTCCGTTTCCTCGAGAAATCCGTTTAGGAAGTTCGAAATTCGATTCCGGATCCATTTTATCGTATCCCAGAAATAATAATAGCTTTACATTCATAGAAGTCCTTGTGTTGCACCCCTTGTCGTGTTTTTCTATTTTTGATTACTTGTTGACAGACGATTTTCGGCTCAAATCATCTGAATCTCGATCGGGACCAGATAAGACATGTGAAATGAAAGTAGCTCGGGCACTGCCGGATTTGGACAAAATTGTAGGCTAATTTGATTGTAAACGGGCAAACGGACGAGACTCATTACTACGCAATGAGCTGACGAGATTTTATCCGAATTTCTTCTCTAAGACCCTCTAATTTGCGATTTACCGCTTCTATTAAGCTTTCGTTTCCTCGAGAAATCCGCTTAGGAAGTTCGAAATTCGATTCCGGTTCCATTTTATCATATCCCAGGCATAATAACAGCTTTACATTCGTTATTTCCTTCTTCTTATTTTATTTTCTATTTTCTGGGAACATTTATCGATTTTTGTTGTCGTGAGCCGGTTTTGTGCGGAAGGGTATGACGCAGATTACTCCGTAGACGGTGAACTCATTAAAAACAATTATTTCGACTGTTTTATCCATAATTTACGTAAACGGTCGCGACACGAGGTCTTCCCAGGGAGGTCACCCGTCCTAGCTCTGCCATCGCGCCAGAACGCTTAACTTCATGGTTATGATTGGGCGAGAGCAGTGCCGCGTGTTGTCCATCGCCGCCCGCTCCACACGTACTCGAGGGATATAAGAATAAACATCCCACTCAATGTCGGGTGCGATCATACCAGCACTAATGCACCGGATCCCATCAGAACTCCGAAGTTAAGCGTGCTTGGGCGAAAGCGCAGTACTAGGATGGGTGACCCCCTGGGAAGTCCTCGTGTTGCACCCTTTTCGTGTTTTTCTATTTTTGATTACTTGTTGACAGACGATTTTCGGCTGAAATCATCTAAATCTCAATCGGGACCAGATAAAACATGTGAAATGAAAGTAGCTCGGGCACTGCCGGATTTGGACAAAATTGTAGGCTAATTTGATTGTAAACGGGCAAACGGACGAGACTCATTACTACGCAATGAGCTGACGAGATTTTATCCGAATTCCTTCTCTAAGACCCTCTAATTTGCAATTTACCGCTTCTGTTAAGCTTTCGTTTCCTCGAGAAATCCGCTTAGGAAGTTCGAAATTCGATTCTGGTTCCATTTTATCGTATCCTAAGAATAATAATAGCTTTACATTCGTTATTTCCTTCTTCTTATTTTTTTTTTATTTTCTGGGAACATTTATCGATTTTTGTTGTCGTGAGCCGGTTCTGTGCGGAAGGGTATGACGCAGATTACTCCGGAGACGGTGAACTCATTAAAACAATTATTTCGACTGTTTTATCCATAATTTACGTAACAGGTCGCGACACGAGGGCTTCCCAGGGAGGTCACCCATCCTACCTGCCATCGCGCCAGAACGCTTAACTTCATGGTTATGATTGGGCGAGAGCAGTGCCGCGTTTGTCCATCGCCGCCCCGCTCCACACACGTACTCTAGGATATAAGGATAAACATCCCATCAATGTCGGGTGCGATCATACCAGCACTAATGTACAGGATCTCATCAGAACTCCGAAGTTAAGCGTGCTTGGGCGAGAGTAGTAGTAGGAGAAGTGACCCCTCAGAAAGTCCTCGTGGTGCACCCTTTTTCGTGTTTTTTTATTTTTTGATTACTTGTTAGACAGACGATTTTCGGTCAAATCAACTGAATCTCGATCGTGGACCAGATAAGACATGTGAAATGAAAGTAGCTCCGGGCACCTGCCGGATTTGGACAAATTGTAGGCTAATTTGATTGTAAAACGGGCAAACGGACGAGACTCATTACTACGCAATGACTGACGATATTTTAGCCGAATTCCTTCTCTAAGACCCTCAAATTTGCGATTTACCGTTCTGTTAAGCTTTCGGTTTCCTCGAGAAATCCGCTTAGGAAGTTCGAAATTTTATTCTGGTTCCATTTTATCGTATCCCAAAA
Source organism: Primulina tabacum (assembly GCF_025594145.1). Lineage (NCBI taxonomy): Eukaryota > Viridiplantae > Streptophyta > Magnoliopsida > Lamiales > Gesneriaceae > Primulina > Primulina tabacum. The sequence continues at coordinate 28,265,542 of NC_134559.1, read as the reverse complement.
ATAATAATAGCTTTTACATTCGTTATTTCCTTCTTCTTATTTTTTTTCTATTTTCTGGGGAACATTATCGATTTTTGTTGTCGTGAGCCGGTTCTGTGCGGAAGGGTATGACGCAGATTACACCGGAGACGGTAACTCATTAAAAATAATTATTTCGACTGTTTTAATCCATAATTTACGTAAACGGTCGCGACACGAGGTCTTCCCAGGGACGGGCACCCGATCTAAAGCTCTGCCATCGCGCCAGAACGCTTATACTTCATGGTTTCTGATTGGGCGAGAACAGGGCCGCGTGTTGTCCATCGCCGCTTGCTCCACCCGTACTCGAGGGATATAAGAATAAACATCCCACTCAATCTCGTGTGCGATCATACCAGCACTAATGCACCGGATCCCATCAAAACTCCGAAGTTAAGCGTGCTTGGGGCGAGAGCAGTACTAGGATGGGTAACCCCCTGGGAAGTCCTCGTGTTGCACTACTTTTCGTGTTTTTCTATTTTTGATTACTTGTTGACAGACGATTTTCGGCTCAAATCATCTGAATCTCGATCGGGACCAGATAAGACATGTGAAATGAAAGTAGCTCGGGCACTGCCGGATTTGGACAAAATTGTAGGCTAATTTGATTGTAAACGGGCAAACGGACGAGACTCATTACTACGCAATGAGCTGACGAGATTTTAGCCGAATTCCTTCTCTAAGACCCTCAAATTTGCGATTTACCGCTTCTGTTAAGTTTTCGTTTCCTCGAGAAATCCGCTTAGGAAGTTCGAAATTTTATTCTGGTTCCATTTTATCGTATCCCAAGAATAATAATAGCTTTACATTCGTTATTTCCTTTTTCTTATTTTTTTTTCTATTTTCTGGGAACATTTATCGATTTTTGTTGTCGTGAGCCTGTTCTTTGCGGAAGGGTATGACGCAGATTACACCGAAGACGGTTAACTCATTAAAATAATTATTTCGACTGTTTTATCCATAATTTACGTAAACGGTCGCGACACGAGGTCTTTCCAGGGAGGTCACCCATCCTAGCTCTGCCATCGCGCCAGAACGCTTAACTTCATGGTTCTGATTGGGCGAGAACCAGTGCCGCGTGTTGTCCATCGCCGCTGCTCCACCCGTACTCGAGGGATATAAGAATAAACATCCCACTCAATGTCGTGTGCGATCATACCAGCACTAATGCACCGGATCCCATCAAAACTCCGAAGTTAAGCGTGCTTGGGGCGAGAGCAGTACTAGGATGGGTAACCCCCTGGGAAGTCCTCGTGTTGCACTACTTTTCGTGTTTTTCTATTTTTGATTACTTGTTGACAGACGATTTTCAGCTCAAATCATCTGAATCTCGATCGGGACCAGATAAGACATGTGAAATGAAAGTAGCTCGGCCACTGCCGGATTTGGACAAAATTGTAGGCTAATTTGATTGTAAACGGGCAAACGGACGAGACTCATTACTACGCAATGAGCTGACGAGATTTTAGCCGAATTCCTTCTCTAAGACCCTCTAATTTGCGATTTACCGCTTCTGTTAAGCTTTCGTTTCCTCGAGAAATCCGCTTAGGAAGTTCGAAATTCGATTCCGGTTCCATTTTATCGTATCCGAGGCATAATAATAGCTTTACATTCGTTATTTCCTTCTTCTTATTTTTTTTCTATTTCTGGGAACATTTATCGATTTTTGTTGTCGTGAGCCGGTTCTGTGCGGAAGGGTATGACGCAGATTACTCCGGAGACGGTTAACTCATGAAAAACAATTATTTCGACTGTTTTATCCATAATTTACGATAAACGGTCGCGATACGAGTCTTCCCAGGGAGGTCACCCATCCTAGCTCTGCCATCAGCGCCAGAACGCTTAACTTCATGGTTATGATTGGGGCGAGAGCAGGCCGCGTGTTGTCCATCGCGCATCCGCTCCACACGTACTCGAGGGATATAAGAATCAACATCCCACTCAATGTCGGGTGCGATCATTCCAGCACTAATGCACCGGAATCCCATCAGAACTCCGAAGGTTAAGGTGCTTGGGCGAGAGCAGTAATAGATGGGGTGACCCCCTGGGAAGTCCTCGTGTTGCACCCCTTTTCGTGTTTTTCTATTTTGATTACTTGTTGACAGACGATTTTCGGCTCAAATCATCTGAATCTCGATCGGGACAAGATAAGACATGTGAAATGAAAGTAGATCGGGCACTGCGGATTTGGACAAAATTAGTAGGCTACTTTGATTGTAAACGATGCAAACGGACGAGACTCATTACTAACGCAATGAAGCTGACGAGATTTTAGCCGAATTCCTTCTCTAAGACCCTTAATTGCGATTTAACGCTTCTGTTAAGTTCGTTTCCTCGAGAAATCCGCTTAGGAAGTTCGAAATTCGATTCCGGTTCCATTTTATCGTATCCCAGGCATAATAATAGCTTTACATTCGTTATTTCCTTCTTCTTATTTTTTTTTCTATTTTCTGGGAACATTTATCGATTTTTGTTGTCGTGAGCCGGTTCTGTGCGGAAGGGTATGACGCAGATTACTCCGGAGGTTAACTCATTAAAAACAATTATTTCGACTGTTTTATCCATAATTTACGTAAACGGTCGCGACACGAGGTCTTCCCAGGGAGGTCACCCATCCTAGCTCTGCCATCGCGCCAGAACGCTTAACTTCATGGTTATGATTGGGCGAGAGTGCCGCGTGTTGTCCATCGCCGCCCGCTCCACACGTACTCGAGGGATATAAGAATAACATCCCACTCAATGTCGGGTGCGATCATACCAGCACTAATGCACCGGATCCCATCAGAACTCCGAAGTTAAGCGTGCTTGGGCGAAGCGCAGTACTAGGATGGGTGACCCCCTGGGAAGTCCTCGTGTTGCACCCCTTTTCGTGTTTTTCTATTTTTGATTACTTGTTGACAGACGATTTTCGGCTCAAATCATCTGAATCTCGATCGGACCAGATAAGACATGTGAAATGAAAGTAGCTCGGGCACTGCCGGATTTGGACAAAATTGTAGGCTAATTTGATTGTAAACGGGCAAACGGACGAGACTCATTACTACGCAATGAGCTGACGAGATTTTAGCCGAATTCCTTCTCTAAGACCCTCTAATTTGCGATTTACCGCTTCTGTTAAGCTTTCGTTTCCTCGAGAAATCCGCTTAGGAAGTTCGAAATTCGATTCTGGTTCCATTTTATCGTATCCAGAAAATAATAGCTTTACATTCGTTATTTCCTTCTTCTTATTTTTTTTTTTATTTTCTGGGAACATTTATCGATTTTTGTTGTCGTGAGCCGTTCTGTGCGGAAGGATGACGCAGATTACTCCGGAGACGGTCAACTCATTAAAACAATTATTTCGATGTTTTATCTATAATTTACGTAAACGGTGCGACACGAGGTCTTCCCAGGAGGTCACCCATCCTACCTCTGCCATCGAGCCAGAACGCTTAACTTCATGGTTATGATTGGGCGAGAGCAGTGCCGCGTGTTGTCCATCGCCGCCCGCTCCACACGTACTCGAGGGATATAAGAATAAACTTCCCACTCAATGTCTGGTGCGATCATACCAGCACTAATGCACCGGATCCCATCAGAACTACGAAGTTAAGCGTGCTTGGGCGAGAGCAGTACTAGGATGGGTGACCCTCTGGGAAGTCCTCGTGTTGCACCCCTATTCGTGTTTTTCTATTTCTGATTATTTGTTGACAGACGAGTTTCGGCTCAAATCATCTAAATCTCGATCGGGACCAGATAAGACATGTGAAATGAAAGTAGCTCGGGCACTGCCGGATTTGGACAAAATTGTAGGCTAATTTGATTGTAACGGCAAACGGACGAGACTCATTACTACGCAATGAGCTGACGAGATTTTAGCCGAATTCCTTCTCTAAACCCTCTAATTTGCGATTTACCGCTTCTGTTAAGCTTTCGTTTCTCGAGAAAATCCGCTTAGGAAGTTCGAAATTCGATTCTGGTTCCATTTTATCGTATCCCAGGAATAATAATGCTTTACA